>NC_064615.1:835337347-835640377 GCF_023898315.1 Schistocerca nitens
CACATAATTACTGGCCAATTTCACTGACATCGATTTGTTGTAGAATTATGGAACATATTTTGCGTTCATACATAATGACCTTTGTAGACCCTGAGAAGCTAATCAGCAGGAACCAGCAGTTTTAGGAAACAGCGGTCATGCGAGACACAGTTGGCCCTCTTTGTGCAGGATATACAAGAGGCTCTAGATACCGCCTCCCAGGTTGATGCCATATTTCTCGACTTTCGAAAGGCGTTCGACTCAGTTCCGTATTGTCGCTTGCTCCAAAAAGTGCGCGCTTACGGTCTATCCGATGACAGAAGGTTTTCTAACTGACAGAGAGCAGTACGTCGTCCTGAATGGGATGACTTCAACAGAAACACGCGTAACTTCAGGTGTGCCCCAAGGCAGCGTAATAGATAAACGATCTGGTTGATGGTATTGACAGCAGCATTAAGACTGTTTGCCGATGATGCTGTAGTCTACACGAAAGTTGTGAACGAATCACTGAGGATTTTCAGAAAATAAATGCGGGGTGTAATGACTGGCATTTTTCTCTCAATATTAGTAAGTGTAACCTACTGCATATAACAAGGCGAAAATATCCATTAATGTACGAGTACAAAATAAATGCCCAGTCTCTGGAAGCGGTAACATTCGTGAAGTATCTGGGTGTGACTATTCGAAATGATCTCAAATGAAATGATCAGATTACACAAGTAACGGGCAAGGCGAACTCTAGATTGCGGTTTATTGGTAGAATCCTGAAGCGCTGCAGTCCTTCAACATAGGAAATTGCTTACAATACGTTAGTTCGTCCAGTCTTACAGTATTGTACGTCTGTATGGGATCCTTGCCAGTTGGGTCTCATTCATGAGATTGAGAAGGTCCAAAGAAGAGCAGCAAGATTCGTGACCGGTACATTTAGCCATCGCAAGAGTGTTACAAATCTCATAGAAAGTTTGAAGTGGGACACACCTGCAGGTAGACTATGCACTAAACGGAAGGGGCTGCTCACTACATTCCGAAATCCGATCTTCGCTGAGGATGTAGAGCATATATTATTACGACCAAGTTTCAAATCGCGCATGATCACCAATCAAAGATAAGGGAAATTAAAGCTCGTACTGAGGCGTTCAGACAGTCGTTTTTCCCTTGCGCGATCCGCAAGTCGAACGAGGGGGGGGGGGAATGACATGACTTTGGCGCGAATTGTGCCCTCCGCCACACACCGCTTGGTGGCTAGCAGAGCGTTTATGTAGATGTAGTCATTACTTAAAATGTGTAGTGCATGTCATAAATGTAAATATATGCCACAGGACTTTAAAAGCAAACCGAATACTGAATGTACACAGAGCATTATAAAGTCCTGTGACATACATTTACAGTCATGACATGCAATACATATTTTAAGTAATGACTAACGCAGTATGGTGGCTTAAACCATTTTAATCCTTCACCCTTGAAGATGGTCCAAGACCGAAACTGGTAGATGTCTGGGTTTAAAATAAAAACAGCTGATGGTTCAAATATGCATTTTATACATTACTTAACGACTGTTGACAGTAACCTTCCAAAATTGGTTATCACAACACTCTTCTTTTAATCACATTTGATAAGAGTGCCAGACTGATAAACAATACTCTAGCATGGATCGAACGAGTGTTTTACAAGCTACTTCTTTCCTTGATGAATTACGCTACATTAGGATTAATCCAATGAACTCAAAAATGACATCTGATTTTCCTACAATTAGCTTTATATAGTTATTCCAATTCAGGTAGCTATGGACGACTATCCAGAGCCATTTTTACGGTTATTTCTGCGTCCAGTGGTTTGTCACTAATAGCGTAATCGTACAGCAAGAGTAATCACTCCGCCACGAGAGTCAACTGTCCACCACACGTTTTCCTACATTTCATTACAGACTTCCAGCACTGCAAATTTCTTGTGTATAACAGCATTGACCACAAACAGCCTCACACAGGTTCCGATGTTATTTGCTACATCCTCTATTTATATTGTTGGGAGTAGGGGAGCCATACAGCTTCCTTGGTGTATTCCCGAAGTTGCTTGTACACCTGTCTGCTCCGTGGCGTTAAGAACGACTTGTTGAGTTCTGTCTGCTAGGAAGTCCTGAATTAGTCGCAGACCCGGTCAGAAACTCGGTATGTTCGTATTCTGTTCACTAAATGAAAGTGCGAAACTGTATGTAACGTCTTCCGATTTCAAGTAACATGGCGTCAACCTTTCTTGTAAACCTGGCGAATCGCTCCATCCACAAGTTTTGGAAATGTTCGAATCTTGTGAATCGCTCAATATGAGGCAATCAGTAATCACAGTGAGAGAAAAAGAAACTCAATGTTTTGATGTCCTGCCAAACTGGAGTACAATGACAGATTTATGGGTCGACCTTGATTCAAACACTGTTTATTGTCGTAACTAGTTTCGACGAAAATTTCGTCATCAATGATTTTTAAATAAAAAAATCACCTAAAATCGCAAGTTTTTACGAAGTTAAAGGCGTGCCTTTTTAGTCACTCCTTCACTAAATTCTCCATATTTAAGGATTGGAAATTATGTGAAACCCCAGTGTTACTGAAAGACTGTGTGCTGGAATCAACTTCGAGTCAGGTCCACCCGCAAGAATCAGTGCTGCGTTAAATGTGCACAATGAGTTGAAATTCAGCAAGAGGTAAATAGCAACTACTTAATACAGCTGAGGAAGCAGCAGTGTTGTTCAGAGCAGTGAATCTCGTGCTAATTTACTGGGTCACATTTAGCTTGCCCAAGCACACAGCATTAAGTAAAATACCGATACTTTACTGTTAATATAGTCTACTGATTAAATTGATGAGAGATGCTTCTCTGCTTCTCGCTTGTTAATATAGGGGAGAACGTTGCCTCTTTGTACAATTCACAGACTTTTGCCTCTAGGCAGCGCTGTAAGAGAAGTTTAAAATATTTTGTTATTCCATTCTTAAATATGACAAATACTTTTTGCATGATGCAGCATTTTTTCTAAAATTACACAAATTACTCCAAAAAATTAGGTTTTTCCAAATGTGAGGTATTCTAAGGTACAACATAATCAAGTACCTAGGAACAAATATTCGACTGAAGGTTGGTTGGTTGGTTGGTTTCTGGGGAGGGGATCATCATCGGTGCCATCGGATTAGGAAAGGATGGGGAAGGAAATCGGCCGTGCCCTTTCAAAGGAACCATCCTGGAATTTGTCTGAAGCGATTTAGAAAAATCACAGAAAACTTAAATCAGGATAGCCGGACGCTGGTTTGAACCGTCGTCATCCCGTATGTGAGTCCAGTGTGCTAACGACAGCGCCACCTCGCTCGGGTCGACCGGGTCGACTGTAATCTAAAAGCGTTGCAATCCAGAAAATCAGTACTGTATTTAATAGTAATTTTGTTAGATTATTATTTCAGTAAAAACAAAATCAAGCAGAAGTATGATCAAAAATCAGTTACAAGTTACGAACATTACTAACACAAATTTCTATTTTCAAGATAGGCAAAATTGTTAAGATATTAAAGAAACAGTTCATTTGCCAGTATCGCATGTTCCATGTTACAAGACCTTCTTCTGTTTCCAGGGACAAAATGATGTCTCAAAAACGAAGTATGGCTTAACTGTCCACATTATATACGTTCCAGACACGTCTTAGCTGGTAATGCAAGCTCAGTTCGAAGCGGGACTCGTCACCGAATACAATTTTACTGTGGTCAATGAAATATTTGTATAAGGCCGCAGACGTGCCTCGAGACGCCCTGGGCGGTGGTGGAAGACCAATTTGGCTATCGCCCACCATAATGCCTGACAACCAGGAGTGATAGTCTGGGGTTCCATTTCTTTTCATAGCGGGACCCCTTTGTTTTCATCCACGGCACCCTTACAGCAAAGGGGTACGTCGACGACATTCTACGCCCCGTTTTGTTGCCCGTCATGGCACGCCATCCTGGGTTTACATTTCAGCAAGATAATGCCCACCCGCACACGGCGAGAGTTTTTATTGGTTGTTTTCGCGCTTGCCAAATTCTGATCTCTCCCCAGTTTAGAACGGTTGGCGCATTATGGGCAAGGCTCTCCAACCGGTTCGGGAGTTTGAACATGTAAGGCACCAGTTGGACAGAATTTGGCATGATATCCCTCAGGAGGACATCCAACAACCCTGCCGATCAATGTCAAGCCGAATAACTGCTTGCATAAGGGCCAGAGACGGACCAACACGTTATTGAGTTGCCCAGTCTGTGAAACTCTTTCTTTGGCGGCGCGGGCTAGCTGGGCGGTGTAGGGGTCTTGTGACGGTTCTCGCGGCTCCCCATGTCAGAGGTTCGAGTCCTCCCTCGGGCATGGTTGTGTGTGTTGTCCTTATAGTAAATCATTTTAAGTTAGATTAAGTAGTGTGTAAGCTTAGGGACCGTTGACCTCAGCAGGTTGGTCCCGTAAGACCTTACCACATACTTCCATTTTTGTTTCTTTTACGGTCGCAGGTTCGAATCCTGCCCCAGGCATGGATGTGTGTGATGTCCTTAGGTTGGTTAGGTTTAAGTAGTTCTAAGTTCTAGGGGACTGATGACCACAGATGTTAAGTCCCATAGTGCTCAGAACCATTTTTTTTGTTTCTTTCTCTGGAATAAATCATACAATTTTTCTGAAACTGTAATCATATTTATTGAATTTCGTCCCATTCGGATTATTTCTTCGTGGTGCGTCGTGTTTTTTATTTGTCTTAGAGTGTATAAATAGTTCTAAAAACATATATATATATATATATATATATATATATATATATATATATATATATATATATATATATATCGATTTACTCACAATAACATTCTGTACCTGAAGAATTAACAACATATCCCAAAAAGATTTAATATATTTTGCAGAACTCAAATGAGTAGAATGTGAAATATTTACAAATGCTGTGCAAAAGACAACCTCATGACTGGCAACAACAAAAACTTTAGAAAATAGCGGAAAATGGTTATAGCGGTCTCTCGTGCGCATTACTTGATGCTGTTCTAAAATAGTCACTAGACTGACATGCCGACCAAAGATCATTCTGTGTTTCTTGGTATACTACCCTCTAGGTACAGCACGCTTCGCTGTACTTTGACTCGCTCCACATTTGTGCAGGTTTCCCTTTTGCTGGGGTGTGCCGACACTCTGAGTGAATGAATGGCTGCATACACATTTCATGTATGCTGACTTGGGAGCTAATGTTAACATGATACTTGTATAATAAGTATATCAATTTGTTAAGAGAACTACAGTATACGAGAATAGCAACCAGACCACTTTCCGCTTTATCAGCCAGTCAGGCGCAATTAGGGACAGGTCTGATGATATAGTAAACATAATACGAGCTAACCAGGTATCGCTCAGACTGAATTCAAGACTTCCTAGCAGGCAGAACTCAACATATTTTTCTTAATAGGATGAAGTTGTCAGATGCAAAAGTTATTTCGCAAGTGACTCAGGGGAGTGTCATAGGGCGGTTATTGTTTATAAATCCACTGGATAATGTCTTGGGCTCCATGAAGCTGTTCATGGGCGATGCTGTTGTCTACAGGAAGGCACAACAGCTACAAAACTGTAACGAAACGCAAGCAGAGCTGCAGCGGATCGACGAGTGGCGTGGGGACTGCCAGTCGTCCTTGAACCCAAACAGATGCAACGTATTGCACATGAATAGGTGGGAAGGTTCATTACTGTTCGATTACGGTACTGGGGCTAAATCACTAAAAAAATCAGGCAGGTGCCAGTAGGACTCGTGTACTCAGGGTTTCGTACAAACTTAATGATGTAAGGACACAGTTCACACATTCCGGGAAACGAGAATCTCGAAGATTTTTGCCTGTTATCGACACTGATACTGACAAGCTATCGGTCCCAGGGATTCCAGGACTTTCGGGAACGTCTTAATTTCAAATCTGAAGTCAGATAACATTTTTTCGCTTCTGATATTCACAAATTAACAATTTTCTGATTCTTTTCCTTTACTTGTACTGTGAAGCTTCTCTTCTTGCCAAATTTCACGATTCTACCTCAAGGGAAAGTACACTATAGGTTTTAAGGAGTGAGTTTGCGAGTATCAAAATACAGTATTTGACATAAATGGCCGTATCTTTTGACTGCATTGACTTCGAAGCTAACGTTTGTTCTACCGCCAAGTGACCACAGATGGCCATTTCTTTTGAGTGCACTGACTTCGAAGTTTACGTTTATTGTACCGCCAAGGAACCGTAGACCTTAGTATGTGACATAAATTTCAACTTGATACAACTTCCGGTTCCTGAGAAAAAGGGGACCTAAGAGACGGACGGACGGACAGACACTCTAAAGACATATTAAAAATTTTTGTCGTCTGACTTAATTGCGGACTATCAATTTTCGGATTTTTTTCCTTTGGTAGTGGTGAGGAACCCTGCTTCTTGGTAAAGTTCATGATTCTAGGTCAACGGGTTCAAAATGGCTCTGAGCACTATGGGACTCAACTTCTGAGGTCATCAGTCCCCTAGAACTTAGAACTACTTAAACCTAACTAACCTAAGGACATCACACACATCCATGCCCGAGGCAGGATTCGAACCTGCGAACGTAGCGGTCTCGCGGTTCCAGACTGTAGCGCCTAGAACCGCACGGCCACTCCGGCCGGCTGGTCAACGGGAAGCCCCCTGTAGCTTTTGATGAGTGAGTTTGCAAGTGTCAAAATATGCGATATAAATGGCTGTTTCTTTTGACTATTGATTCCGAAGGTTACGTTTATTGTACCGCCAAGGAACCGTAGACGTCAGTATGTGACATAAATTTCAACCTGGTGCGTCCACCTGTTCCTGAGAAAAAGGAGTCTTAACAGTCGAACGGACGGACACACAGTCGGATCACAAATGAAACAATTTTTTTTTTCGTGTGACAAAATTAGAATTTAACAATTTTGCTCCTTGCCAAATTTCGTGATTCTTTAACAGGAAGTACCCTAGAGGTTTTGATGAATGAATTTGCGACTATCAAGACCTGTGACATAAATGGACGTACCTATTGACTGCACCGACTTAGAAGCTTCCCTTTTTTACACCACCATGGTCCGCAGACCTTACTACGTGACAACAGCTTCAATTTGATACGTCCGCCTGTTCCTGAGAGAAATGGTTTTCAACAGTCGGGCAGACAGACTGAGAGACAGAGTGACAACAGAGTGATCCTATGAGGGTTCCGTTTCTAGCAATTGAGCTACAGAGCCCTAAAAATAACAACAGTAAGAAACAAGTAAAAAACAAAAGAAGAAGAAAGAAAACTGGAGCAAGCGTTCAGAGTGACCTAACCTGTAATGACCACATAATTACCGGTTATAGGAAAAGCAGGCGCCAGGCTGAGATTCGTTGGAAGATTGCTGGGCATTACTTCATCCATGAAAGTTGTGACATAAAAAAATTCGTCCAAACCTTAGCAGGTAGTGTAAGTAGGTTGTTTAGTTTTTTATGTTGGTAACGCCACGTAGCGCTCTCTATTAAAATCGGTGACTGCGTTGTGTGCAGTCTGTGGCTGGTTGTCTTTGTTGGAATATTCGCTATTCTAGTGTTGGGCAGTTCGATGTGAACAGCCCGTAGGGTTGGGCAGTTGGAGATGAGCCACCAGCTGTGTTTGATGTGGGGAGAGAGACGCCAGAGTTCTGAGATGTTAATATGAGCGGACGATCTGGACGTGTGTCCGTCAGGAAAAGGAAATTTGGTAAACTGGATGTCACGAATTTATATATATATATATATATATATATATATATATATATATATATATATATATTATGACTTTTGAACAGATTATTAAGGTAAATACATTGTTTGTTCTCTACCAAAATCTTTCATTTTCTAACTATATGCCTATCAGTAGTTAGTGCCTTCAGTAGTTAGAATCTTTTTTTAGCTGGCAGTATAGGCGCTCGCTGTATTGCAGTAGTTCGAGTAACGAAGATTTTTGTGAGGTAAGTGATTCATGAAGGGTATAGGTTATTGTTAGTCAGGGCTATTCTTTTCTAGGGATTATTGAAAGTCAGATTGCGTTGCGCTAAAATATTGTGTGCCAGTTTAGTAATGATCAGAATAAGTAAAGAGAAAACAGTCTCAGTACGTTCAGTTTCTCTCTGGAGTTTGAAAATCAAGTAGCGTAGAAGTTTTACCAGCACAGTCATTCTTTACATTCAAAGCGGAAGTTTCAGTAGGATTAACTGAAGAGACAGGGACGATCGAACGAAGAGTGGTGTCGGTGAGTAAGAGTAAGAACGTTGCGGCGACGCTCGAGAAGCACCAGTGGCAGGCGATAGAAAAGAGGTGCTGTGCATCGCAAGTCCCAAGATGAGTCTGAGAACATATTACTTCCTCCCACACGCGTCTCGCGAAACGATCACTACGAGGGATCCGACATGTTAGAGCTCACACGGAGACTCACCAAAAGTCGTTCTTGCCTTACACCATTTGCGAATGGAACAGGAAAGGGGAGAAATAAAAAGAGGTGTCGCAGACTGCCTACGGCATGCAGTGAGGTCACAAATGTCATGGGATACCATCTAACATCGTATCGAACCCCATTTTGTCCTGTGTAGTGCAGGAACTCGATGTGGCGTCAGCTCGACAAGTCGCTGGATGTCCCCTGCAGAAATACTGAGCCATGCTTCCTCTATAGCCGTCCATAACTGCGAAAGTGTTGGCAGTGCAGGATTTCTGCACGAACTGACCTCTCGATTACATCCCAAAAATTTTCAATGGGATTCATGTCTGGCCATTCGCTCGAACTGTCCAGAATATTGTTCAAACCAGTCGTGAACAAATGTAGTCCTGTGACATGCCGCATTGTCAACCATAAATATTCCATAGCTGTTTAGAAACATGATGTCCACGAATGGCTGCAAATGATCACAAAGTCGCCAAACACAAGCATCAGCTGAATCATATGACCCACTCCATTCCAATAAACACAGCCCACACCATTGTGGAGCCATCACCAGATTGCACCGTGCCTTGTTGACGATCTGGGTCCATGGCTACCTGGGATCTGCGTCGCACTCGAACTTTACCACCACCTCTTACCAAATAAAATCGGGTCTCATCTGACCAGGCCACGGTCTTCCAATCGCTTACGGTCCAATCGTTTTGGTTACGAGCCCAGGAAAGCAGCTGCAGGCGATGTCGTGCTTTACCAAAGGCACTCGCATCGGTCGTCTGCTGACACAGCCCATTAACGCCCGATTTCGCCGCACTGTCCTAACGTAAATGTTCGTCGTACGTCCCACATTGATTTCTGCGGCGATTTCGCATAGTGTTGTTTGTTTGTTAATCCCCACAAGTCTAGGAAAAGGCCATCGGCAACTGCTTTGTCTGGAACATTCTTGACATTGTGGATCTCGGAATAATGAATTACTTAACGATCTCCGATGCCAGCCGGAGTTGCCGAGCGGTTCTAGGCGCTACAGTCTGGAACCGCGCGACCGCTACGGTCGCAGGTTCGAATCCTGCCTCGGGCATGGATGTGTGTGATGTCCTTAGGTTAGTTAGGTTTAAGTAGTTCTAAGTTCTAGGGGACTGATGACCTTAGAAGTTAAATCCCATAGTGCTCATAGCCATTTGAACCATTTGATCTCCGAAATGGTACGTCCCTGGCGTCTACCTCCAATTACCATTCCGTGTTCAAAGTCCGTTAATTCTCGTCATGAGGCCATGATCACATTGTACACCTTTTTACATGAACCACCTGAATACAAATGACAGCTTCGCCAAAACACTGCAGTTTTATACCTTGTGGACGCGATACGACCGCCATCTGTATGGTATATGTGCATATCGCTATCCCATGACTTTGTCACCTCAGTGTACACTGTATGGGCTTTCTTCTTTATTAGTGTTACAAGTATCAAACAAGAGAGATATTGAAAATAAAGGATATAAAACACACAATAACAAATTACTCAGACACGATTTATAAACAAAGACATTAAAACAGAAAGATATAAAGCGCTACACAGTACATAAATGGACACAATATAATACCTACACTATATATACCGGTGCGCAAAACTTAAGGTCGAAAATAACTTTCGCATGAGGCGTCACCGCCAAGTAACGTAGCTCGATGGAATCTTGACCATACACAGAAGTACAATCGTCGAACACAACCATCAATTGGATCATAGGACCCAGTCCATTCCAAGTAAATACAGCCCACACCAATATGGAGCCACCATCAGCTTGCACTGTGCCTTGTTGACGATCTTGGTCCATGGCTTCGTGGGGTCTGCACCACACTCGAACTCTACCAACACCTCTTACCGACTGACATCGGGTCCCATCTGACCAAGCCAATACACAATGAGACGAACAACAATGATACTTTTATACAAAGACAATTATTAAGCTGAGGTCACCGCGATTTATTATGGTTCTCTGGACATTCGAAAAGGCAGGACATGGTTATTAGTAGGGTGTGCGACTGAGACCACCATGGACGGCAGTGCATGTTCTGCAACGTACTCCCTTGCTGACTACAAGGTCGGCAAGGAGTTCTTGTGGAAGAGCGTTCCTTTCCTTCACCGGCACGGTTAGAAACTGCTGTTTGGTCGTTGGTGCATGTGGACGTGCTGCAATAGGTCTCCCCAACGCATCCCAGACATACTCGAAGGGATTTAAGTCGGAGAAACGAGCAGGCCAGACCATTCGCCAAATATCCTCAAGTTTCAAGACTTCCTCCATTAGCGCTGTTCGATGTGGTCGTATACTGTCATTCATAAAAAATGCAGTCAGGGGCGAGCGCCCCCCCCCCCCCCCCTCTCCTGAAAAGGCGCTGATGGGAAAGGAGTACAGTGTCATAACAATGTTGCCTGGTGAGTGTGCCGTGTCCATGGATCTGGAGGTCAGTATGCCCTTGCGACATTATGTCTTCCCAAACAACATCCAGACCATAAAAACGATCATTTTCGACAGTGTTCTTGGATGCGCTATGTGTTCCCACCTATCGCCATAATAGGGTACGTCCAGAATCACTACTCAGACTGAATCTGCTCTCATCCGAGAAGAGCACGGAACCCCACTCCTCGATGGTTCAGTGTCTGTGCTCTTGGTACCATTGTAAATGGTGCTACCGATGTGCGGGTGTCAACGGAACACAAAGTACTGGTCGTCAGGCAAAGAGACCACCCCTTTGCTCTCGACATGCCTCTGTTGAGCGTGACACGATGTGCTTTGCAGTTCTGTTAAATGTGGTTGCAGTTGCACCTACAGTTTGAAGTGAAGTAATGATCACCTCCTGCTGTGTTTGACCGTGGTCAGACATCTCTCCTTCGGGCAGCGGTGCATGTTGTTCTGAACGTTCCTCATGCTCGTGAAACAATGCTGTAATCAATACCTAACTTCTGGGCTACATTCATCACACTTTGTGTTTCTTACAGTTTTCCGACGAGTCTTCTTCGTGTGGAGTTATTCAAATGCTGTCTCTGGGCCATGTTGTAAGGAAGAACACCACCACAGCGCACAGTGACTGCTCGCTCGCTGATTGACAGACACACATACAGTCTTTTTCCGTAGCTTCAGCTTCCTAGTGTTGCGGGACCTGCCCCATCGGCACTACACTCACGGTGACCTCGTGCCATGTGACATCCAGGTTTGTGCACACGACTCCGAGACCTCTGGCAACATGCTTGCGAACTTTCATTTATTTCCACTGAGCAGTTAATACGTTACACTACTTTATATACATCGTCCTTCAGTTTTGGACAGCAGTGTACAGTATTTATGTACAGTATTTATGTACAGTATTTACGTACAGTATTTATACAAGTTGTCTGCAGTATTTGGCAACATTAATGGCATTGATTTTAGCCAGTCCTGCACACACAGCCGGATAATGATGACACTTGATAAGATGGCTAGAAGTTTGTTCATCCTCTCATTCGCACAGTGAGTCTTCATGCCCCTTTTGTCGAAGTTGTCCTTGGATCTTGCAGCGCCTGTGCGCATCCTGCTTACGGACCTACACGTACAGCATCTCTCTTAACGTCTAGGGGGAATACTTCTTCAATTTTGATAAGTTCCAGATGACCACGGTATCTCTGTTCCTGTAGTTGAACCTTGGCTTTTCATGGGTCTGATTGAAGAAGACTGTAAGAAACTCTTCCTGAAATTCAGCGGAGGTGATGCTGGATGAAGCCCATAAATGGAGTGGGCTGAGATGTTACAAACACTTTGTCTCTCTATGTTAGTGGTCATGTCCTGCCTGATAGCAGGCATCCAGATAGTTGTGTGCGGTAAAGTGCGCGCTTTTGGAATGGGGAGGCGCACCGGCCACTGTTAGAACCTACCAGTTGGGTTAAAGACGATGGCCATTGTGCTAGCCAGACTGGAAGTGATTCTTAGGCAGTTTCCCACATGCCACTTGCTGAATATAGGACTGGTACCCTCGTCCGGACCAGCTACACACTATGCAAACATTCAGAAAAATTTCTCACACTAGCACATAGGAAGTAGTCTAGACGCATATAAACGGGATTCACTGATTCGTCCTGGAGGATTAGTAGAAGTCTGATGACCTTAGATGTTTGGTAATTAATAAAACAGCAAAGATTGCAATAACCATTTATTTAAAAATGACGACAGGTTTCGTCTTTTATGTTGGCCATCTTCAGATTTAATGTACTGCAAAGATGTACGGAGTGCCAAATTAAATAGGGAAGTCACAACATAACATAGTGTGCGAAAAAAGGAAGAAAAGAAAGGTGAACAAAAAAATAACGTAGCATTTCCTACCAGCCTGCAGCCGGTAGTGCGGGGAACGGTTACTGAAATAACAGGCTTTTAGTGCTGCTGATGGCTAATCTACACGCAACAGTAAACGACTGTGATTTCACGCAACTGTTCCGCGCACCGCCGGCTGCTACCTAACAGGTAAATTCTACGTATTTTAACTCTTGTCGGTCTTTCTTTTTTCGTATACTATGTGATTTAATTTGGCGTTCCACAGTGGGTTAGATCTGAATATGGCCAGCATAACGACCGAAACCGGTCGCCTTTTTTAAATAATGATTATTGCGATCCTGAATGTTTTATTAAATGACAATTTATAATGGATCACTGTCAGATCACCAAACCATGTTATCTGAAATTAGATGTTTAGTCCCTTTCAACCCATAGTCAGCAGTACACGTGTGAAATCGGTCGGGGCTATGCATGCAATTGAATACAATTTCTACGTAGGTGTTGTTTCAAACAGCCTGTGGTTAGCTGTAAGTTTCATTCTGGATAATATCGCATGGGAAAATTTGTACTACACAAGACTAACATATTCAGCGGCGAGTAGCGGTGCTAGGGCACTTGCCCCTACTATGTGAGTACGGGCACCAACTCCACATGCAGTTATATTACGAAGCAGATAGCAAAGCTCTAAGAATAAGCAGTACTCCATCAGCGGTTCAGTAGCGCTGCATGCCTGGCGGTAGCAGTCAGCGCGAACAAAGGCAGTACCGGGTATATTTGGAGTTTTACTGTTCATGCTAATACACATCGATGAAACGAGTACCACAGCAGATCAATCTAGAGAGGCTCTATCGACGGGCACGAAAAATTCCACTTTTAAAATCATTTTGTTTGAAATGGGAAACAAAGTGACGCTTTCTGTCGGCACTGTGCGTCGCATGAAAGACATGATGAGCATTATTTGTTTGGGCGGGCTTCAGCTACACAATGCAAAAACTAAATTGCAAATATCTGCTGAAACACCAGAGAAACTGCGCCTGACGAATCTTAGACACACTTTACACATTCCATGGTTGGGTAATGCAGGAATGTCCATGAACATGACCCTCCTAGATGAACTCACAACGTTGCATAATGTGAACGATGACAGAATGAGTGGGCTGACGTTCTGAATGTTTCCTGCACTGTTCAGTGTTCCCTCAAAAATAACAAAGAAGATTACGTCACTAAAGGCTATTTCTTCCCTTATATCTCGAAGTCTGCAGCTGGTACTATATGTCGCTGCCTCATACACTCCTCTGTCTGGTCGGAAGATACAGTATTGACGTATACACGGTGTTTCAGAAGTGATGGTGAACATTCAGGGATATGACAGGAATGATCATTCGAAACAAAAACGTCAAGTAAACATGGGGTCTAAAACGCATACCTTAAGAGCTAAGAACAATTCTAGATCATAAATACTGTGAAATAAATCTCTTCTAATGCAAGCTCTGCGCTTTCCACATTTTGGGAAATGTCCAGTAAACATGTGCTCTAAAATGCATACCTTAAGAGCTATGAGCACCTGTTCATCTTCGCTAATTTGAAACACAACTCATCTAATGAAAAAATGCTCATAACATTTAAGGTATGTATTTTAGAGCAAATGTTTCCCGCACTTTTTTTCTTGTTTTGGTCCATACTACCACTTCCAAAAATATGGAAAGCAAAGAGCTTGCAGCAGAAGAGATGTGTTTTACAATACCGAAGATCGAGATTTGCTCATAGCTCTTAAGGTATGCGTTTTAGACCCCATGTGTACCTGACTTTTTTGTTTGGAAAGATCATTCCTGTCATATCTCTGAATAGTGACCATCACTTCTGAAACAACCTGTATATATTGAGAAAGTGAGGGAGAATCTGGAGAGCAAACTTAACGTCAGAAGCAGAGACCACATACTAGACGAAGTTAAGCTATTCTGATACTCTGGAGCAAAATAACGCTTGACGGACAATGCACGGACGATATAAGAAGCAGGCTAAGCACAGGCAAAGAAGACATTCACCGCTGAAACAAGTCTGGCAGTGTTCAAACATAAACCTTCACCCCTGAAAGAAATTTCTGATCATGTACGACTGGAGGACAGCACTATATCAAAGTTGCTTATTATTTCATTATATTTTACTGTATCGAAGTTAATAGTGTACTACGGGAAAATTGAAAGAAAAACATAGCGTTTGAGATGGTTGCGGAATATTAAGCGGACTCCAAGACAAGAAATGACTAGTTCCTCCGTGAAATCGGCAAGGAAAGGAATATGTGGAACAAACTGACTACAAGAACGGATAGGATGCTGGAGCATATCGCATAGCAGCAAGAAAATTGACCCAAAACAAAAAAAGGCAATTTTTGATTCGTTGTTGTAGTGGTCTTCAGTCCAGAGACTGGTTTGATGCAGCTCTCCATGATACTCTATTCTGTGTAAGCTTCTTCATCTCCCAGTACCTACTGCAACCTACATCCTTCTGAATCTGCTTAGTGTATTCATCTCTTGGTCTCCCTCTACGATTTTTACCCTCCACGCTGCCCTCCAATACTAAATTGGTGATCCCTTGATGCCTCAGAACATGTCCTACCAACCGATCCCTTCTTCAAGTCAAATTGTGCCACAAACTCCTCCCCAATTCCATTCAATACCTCCTCATTAGTTATGTGATCTACCCATGTAATCTTCAGCATTCTTCTGCAGCACCACATTTCGAAAGCTTCTATTCTCTTCTTGTTTAAACTATTTATCGTCCATGTTTCACTTCCATACAAGGCTACACTCCATACAAATACTTTCAAAAACGACTTCCTGACACTTAAATCTATACTCGATGTTAACAAATTTCTCTTCTTCAGAAACGCTATCCTTGCCATTGCAAGTCTACATTTTTTAATTATGTCGCCGAAAAATGCCTGTGAAGCGCCCTAACGTGCGCGAAGAAAGTCACATCTCTTTCTCGCAATTCGTAGATTTCAGGGCAGTTGTGTCAGTTTTGTTGAAGGTCACTTCATGATTCGCCACGGCAAGAACAATGTCGTTTCAGCGTTGCTACTGGCAGGTGTTTATGAGTCAGTCAAGAAGAGCCGCACATTCTGAGTTTGACACTTTTCATGTACAAGGTAAGTAGAGAGCAATTTTTAATATGACTGATTATTACAATGTCGGTGTTTATACAGTGTCTTTATCTTACATTACAATGTCCTTTAGATGTATATGCATGTCTGAAGGAACAGAGGATTATAACTGCTGTAAGTATTCCGAAAAAGGAAATTTCTGCTGTAAAGAAAGTTCATACTGAATACGAATACCTTTTTTCGAAGAATTGTATTCCTAACTTACATAAGCTGATTTATGATTCTATGTTTTCGTGAATCGTGTGCCTTAAACTGTACCAAATTAATTTTCCTTACTAAATTGTATTTATGTTCATGAATTACAATTTTGCCATTGGTATTTTTCTAATCTAACAATTTAAGCTCGTTTTTAGTTTAACTTAAGTGCTAATTCCGCCTGATGGAGGTTCGAATGTCGTATTATATTACAGTAAGTGAAAAATAAGTAAAAAAGAATATATTATTTGGAGTGGAAAAGCGGCAAAAGTATTACATGAAGGGGCATAACAAAAACAAAACAGTTTATAGAAAATGAATAAAAGTGACACAACTCGAATAATTAACTAATAATTACCTAATAACGCCTCATATTCGACGAGAACAGGACTACATGTCCATATTATTATTGCATAGACTCTAATGGAATTTACTGGCAAAATTACTTACCTGAAATTTAAAAGACGCTTATAGAGTTTCTGTATAAGCTTTTTAGAATTCTCTAATTCGATTTTTCTCAAATATTGTATTTTTGAGTTCTGTCACTATTCTTGCGGGATGCGATATGTTAAGCCATTAGGAAATAACTTCCACGTTGCGAGAAGTAGCCAGAGAGAGCAAGAGGGAAGATGTACAAAAATTACCGAGAGCGTTGGGTGTAAGTGCTACTCTGAGATGAAGAAGTAGGCTCTGGAAAGGAAATTGCGGGAAGCCACGTCAAACCACGTCAAAAAACCACTAAAAATGTTGGCGATTGCTGGCCGACGTGCCACCTGCGAATGACCACCGTTGACACCACGACGTAATCAGTACTCGTCAGTGAACACAAATTTGTGCGTCACTTCTCCTTCTCCAGTTGCGTCTTTCTCGTGGCCATCACGGACGGGCTGTATGCTGACGATGCTTAGGGCAAACATGGAGATCAGCACCCTTGCTCATAGCTCAACTTTAAATGTACAGTTCCTGGTGATCCTAACTGTGAGCAACAATAACTACTCGTCTGATTCGGCGGTCGAAACGAAAATCTCTCTTCCGCTGGCTTCCATAAACTGCGAGACACGCATGTTCTTTCTAGGCGCTCCACAAATCGGAGACAGTTTAGTACAAGCATTCTTAATTTTACGTATCTCCACCGGAACGGACATGAGCGCCTAATCCAGGAAGTGAAGACAAATTTCCAAATTTTTAAACTTTTCAGTCACCTTTCGAAGAATGAAGCTGCATGGAAATAAGGGTCATGCAAATGGCGAGACGTGTTCAATAAGTAATGCAACACTTTTTTTCTGGAAGCAGGTTGGTTTTATTTGGAATTCCAATACATCATATTATTCCTCACTCTTTTGGCTACAAAACCCTATTTTTGAACATAATTCCGTTCAATGAGACGGCCTTACGTCATCTAACGGGAAGGGCCAGTGTGCCCACATGGCACCATTCTACTGTTTGACGTCGGAACTAACGTCTTACTATATCAATAACCCCCCAATCATCCACGTTTTGCTTCCCACGGAGTGCATCCTTCATTGGGACAAACAGATGGAAATCGGAAGGTGCGAGTTCCAGGCTGTAGAGTGGATAAGGAAGAACAATGCAATGAAGTTATGTGAGCTGCTCTCGGGTGTCCAGACTTGTGAGAGGCCTTGCGTTGTCGTGAAGAAGGAGAGGTTTGCATTTTTGTGGCGACGAACATGCTGAAGTCGTTTCTTCAATTTCCTGTGGGTATCACAGTACACTTCAGTGTTGAGCGTTGCATTATGAGGGAGGACTTCAAACAGAATAACCCCTTCAGAGTCCAAGAAGACCGTCGCCATGGCTTTACCGGATCAGGGTGTGGCTTTGAACTTTTTCTTCACAGGAGAGGTGGTGTGGTGCCATCCCATGGACTGCCGTTCCGTTTTGTTTCCGGTTCGAAGTGATGAACCCCCGTTTCATCGCCTGTGACGATGTTCGACAAAAAATTCTCACGATCCGCCTCGTAACGTGGAAGCAGTTCCGCGTAGACGGTCCTTCGTTGCTCTTTATGGTCTTCTGTTAGACGGCAAGGAACCCAGCGGCACATACCTTTGAGTACCGCAATTGCTGACCAACTGTCAGCACTAACAACAGAGACATCCAGTTCAGCAGCGAGCAGCGAGGTGTTTCATTATGGTCTGACAGTCACCTCGAATGAGAGTGTCCACACGCTCCAACGTTGCTTTGTGCGACCGAATGGAAAGTGGGAGATCGGATAGGTTTGCGCGACGCATCGCCCAACGAATCGCCGTGCGTTGCTCACTGCTAAGTCTCCGCAGACATTCTCCAAGTGCCTATGAATATATGCGATGGTCTGGTTTTCCGCCAAAACAATCTCAATGACGGCTCTCTGCTTGAAACGTACCTTCGTTACAGGCTACATGTAGCCCAGCCACCAATCAGTAATTCATGAAGCTATGGGGGCTGAAGTGGAAATATTACAAGATTTCCCACAAAAAGTTCCACATTTTTCCAACCGAAAATCGTCGAGAAAAATGTGTCGCATTACTTATTGAAAGACCCTCGTAGAAAAATACAAGGTATGTTTAACACAGAAAACTTTCAGTTGTTTGCCTGAAAGATGGTGCACGTGTATGGCATGGGATTGCACTTCATTGGCTGCAGATATGATGATTTTTCTTTTTTCGATTTAAGGACTTTTCTGGCGCATACTTCTGTAATTGAAGGAGGAACGGCTCCTTTATGTAAGTGCCTGTTCCTTTTGTGGAACAGAAACTCAGAATGTCCTCGACTGCTTGGAAGCTCCATGTCTTAAAATTCCTCAGTGTCTGCTTGAGATCATCGAGAAGTACAGCAGTGAACTGTATTGTTGCATTAACATGTTGAAAAAACATTAGCCACACTACCAGTTGGCATTGTAACAACAGTAGAGTGTTCATTTTCAGCCCTTCATTGCTTCGAGATTTCTCTTGCTTCTCAACCAGAGGAGAAGGAAACTCTGATGTTTTATTGACAATTCAACTGGACATTGAGATTGGTAGTGACGAAGTTAGTACAAGATTCGCAAAAAGTAATAAGGCGTGACTTTAGTTTCTCCTGTGCCTTGTATCTACTAACATTTAGAAAAAAATTATGCATTTTATTGTCACTATTATTGCAAGCTCAGTCATCTGTGGCACGTTAAAACCAGTGTTAACTGCAACTTACATTGGAGGTCAAGAGGGTGTTTGGTGCGGGTGGGGAGAGGGGGAGAGGGCTTAGTAAGTGTAGACATCGAGAATATGTAATGAAGGTAGCTTGAAAATTGACCAAAAAAGAAATAATAAACAGAGACATTGATGATAGTACGTATGTTGAAAACTATCGAGAATCACGATCAGTGACGAACCCCCTCCTTCCGGAAATCGAAACCTGTATTTGCGTATGGCTCCCCTGCAGAGTGAACATTCATTCTGGAAGCTATCAACCAGGCTGTGGCTCAGCAATGTTCCCGCAATATCCTTCCTTTAGGGATCGCTTGTGCTGAAAATTATGCAAGAGAACTTTTGTGAAGGTTGGACTGTAGGAGATGAGGTACTGGCGGAAGTAAAGCTGTGAGTGCGGGTTTTCGGTTGAGGGTGTGTAGCTCATTCGGCAGAATGCTTGCCCGCGAAAGGCAAAGGTCCAGGCTAGAGTGCCGCTCTGGCACACAGTTGTAAACTGCCAGGAAGTTTCAAATACTTACGCATTATTTGAGGTGACAGACGACCTGAAATATGCCACGGACAACCATGAGGCTACAATACAAACACTGCTAGAGTTCAGCAACACAGTCGGTAGCGTCAACATACTGCTCAGAAAAATATATAGCTGAAATTTTCGTATAATACACTGAAGTGGACAGAAAGCAACTTGAGGAACAGATATTAACATGACGTTCGTGGGAATGAAAAGCTGTACTGGAAGCAGGTTAACTCTGGATTTCCACAGGGATCAATCTAGGGCCAACTATTGTTCTCCTTGCACAGCAATGACATCTGGTCAGTTCTATAATCCTGTAAAAATATCATTTCTATGCCGACGACCTCCAGCTTCACCTAAGCGCCAGATGTGAAGACATCAGTACAGCAGTCACTGGTGAATTTAGTGTTATGGGCATTAGGCGGTGGTCCGAGACATATTTCTGTGCCCAGAAGTTCGTTTCCTAATACTAGAGACGTTCTCAGAGGCTATGAAGACTCAGGTAGAGCACTGTTTATCTGTATCCACAGAAAGATCGAGCTAGACCGTTGCCTAAAGTCGTGGAGTCGCGCCGACGTATGTATGGAGCTTGTACATGGGAAAGAATTGACGCTGATTGTTTTATTTAGCACTAAAAACCATATACTGATATTACCCTCCATCTTTTAAGTCGTATTTGTGCTTTTATGTAGCGTTGTAGTGACTGGATCTTGATGAACCCATAGTATCTGAGAACGAATTTGGTGGTTCCCTTGTCCCAGTGTGTGATCTGCTATTCGATGGTAGGCAATGAATTGCAGTTAAACAGGTGAATTCCGGAGTCTAAAATTTGAGAAATTAAACACATCCGTCCGTCGAAAGAGTTTCAAGATTGATTTTACACCTGGCGTATAAGAGCGACGTCAGCGCAGTAAATACGGTGGCAGCTTGAACCAACAACTGTAAACAACAGATGTCATTCGACCAGTTGATTGTGAACAGTCAGTGTTGAATAGTGAATGAGCGACCGTAGTTGTGTCAATTTTGTTGTATCACAAATCGCGAAGGAGCAACATCTCTAAATCAAGTGTCCGCGACATTCCCCAGAAGATTTGAAGAACATAAAAGTGTGTCCAAAGTCTGTCCCGTCCACCTTCATTCCCGAACACAAACAGGGACGCGCGGAGTTGATTGAAATGCAAAACGCAGACAGTTCGTTTCTAGAAAGAATCTTCACAGGTGACGAGACTGGGTGTTACCAACACAAACCTATCACAAAACGTCAAAGTGCAGAAATTTATACGTGAATTCAATCCTTTGATGACATAACCGACATTAAAGCTAAAGTGACAAACGAATTGAAGAAGATCCCAAAGGACTTTTCTGACAGTATCATAGAGCAGCTTGAAAGTTCTGTGCGTTGTACTCAAGTAGAGGATACTTTATAAAACACTGGAAGCATTAAAATCACCATCTTAACGTTTCTCTATTTTTTATCAATCGATTCGTGAAACTTCTGTGTCCAAATGGGCACAAAACCCGAGACTTAAATTAAATGCTATAATAACCCCTCATGAACCATGGACCTTGCCGTTGGTGGGGAGGCTTGCGTGCCTCAACGATACAGATAGCCGTACCGTAGGTGCAACCACAACGGAGGGGGTATCTGTTGAGAGGCCAGACAAACATGTGGTTCCTGAAGAGGGGCAGCAGCCTTTTCAGTAGTTGCAGGGGCAACAGTCTGGATGATTGACTGATCTGGCCTTGTAACACTAACCAAAACGGCCTTCCTGTTTTGGTACTGCGAACGGCTGAAAGCAAGGGGAAACTACAGCCGTAATTTTTCCCGAGGGCATGCAGCTTTACTGTATGGTTAAATGATCATGGCGTCCTCTTGGGTAAAATATTCCGGAGGTAAAATAGTCCCCCATTCGGATCTCCGGGCGGGGACTACTCAAGAGGACGTCGTTATCAGGAGAAAGAAAACTGGCATTCTACGGATCGGAGCGTGGAATGTCAGATCCCTTAATCGGGCAGGTAGGTTAGAAAATTTGAAAAGGGAAATGGACAAGTTAAAGTTAGATATAGTGGGAATTAGTGAAGTTCGGTGGCAGGAGGAACAAGACTTCTGGTCAGGTGAATACAGGGTTATAAATACAAAATCAAATAGGGGTAATGCAAGAGTAGGTTTAATAATGAATAAAAAATAGGAGTGCGGGTTAGCTACTACAAACAGCATGGCGAACGCATTATTGTGGCCAAGATAGACACAAAGCCCATGCCTACTACAGTAGTACAAGTTTATATGCCAACTAGATCTGCAGATGACGAAGAAATTGAAGAAATGTATGATGAGATAAAATAAATTATTCAGGTAGTGAAGGGAGACGAAAATTTAATAATCATGGGTGACTGGAATTCGACAGTAGGAAAAGGGAGAGAAGGAAACATAGTAGGTGAATATGGATTGGGGCTAAGAAATGAAAGAGGAAGCTGTCTGGTAGAATTTTGCACAGAGCATAACTTAATCATAGCTAACACTTGGTTCAAGAATCATAAAAGAAGGTTGTATACATGGAAGAATGCTGGAGATACTAAAAGGTATCAGATTATATAATCGTAAGACAGAGATTTAGGAACCAGGTTTTAAATTGTAGGCCATTTCCAGGGGCAGATGTGGACTCTGACCACAATCTGTTGGTTATGAACTGTAGATTAAAACTGAAGAAATTTCAAAAAGGTGGGAATTTAAGGAAATGGGACCTGGATAAACTGAGTATACCAGAGGTTGTACAGAGTTTCAGGGACAGCATAAGAGAACAATTGACAGGAATGGGGGAAAGAAATACAGTAGAAGACGAATGGGTAGCTCTGAGGGATGAAGTAGTGAAGGCAGCAGAGGATCAAGTAGGTAAAAAGACGAGGGCTAGTAGAAATCCTTGGGTAACTGAAGAAATATTGAATTTAATTGATGAAAGGAGAAAATATAAAAATGCAGTAAATGAAGCAGGGAAAAAGGAATACAAACGTCTCAAAAATGAGATCGATAGGAAGTGCAAAATGGCTGAGCAGGCATGGCTAGAGGACAAATGTAAGGATGTAGAGGCTTATCTCACTAGGGGTAAGATAGATACAGCCTACAGGAAAATTAAAGAGACCTTTGGAGAAAAGAGAGCCACTTGTATGAATATCAAGAGCTCAGATGTAAACCCAGTTCTAAGCAAAGAGGGGAAAGCAGAAAGGTGGAAGGAGTATATAGAGGGTCTATACATGGGCGATGTATTTGAGGACAATATTATGGAAATGGAAGAGGATGTAGATGAAGATGAAATGGGAGATACGATACTGCGTGAAGAGTTTGACAGAGCACTGAAAGACCTAAGTGAAACAAGGCCCCGGGAGTAGACAACATTCTATTAGTACTACTGACGGCCTTGGGAGAGCCGGTCCTGACAAAACTCTACCATCTGGTGAGCAAGATGTATGAGAGAGGCGAAATACCCTCAGACTTCAAGAAGAATATAATAATTCCAATCCCAAAGAAAGCAGGTGTTGACAGATGTGAAAATTAACGAACTATCAGTTTAATAAGTCACAGCTGCAAAGTACTGACCCGAATTATTTACCGACGAATGGAAAAACTGGTAGAAGCCGATCTCGGGGAAGATCAGTTTGGATTCCGTAGAAATGTTGGAACACGTGAGGCAATACTAACCTTACGACTTATCTTAGAAGAAAGATTAAGAAAAGGCAAACCTACGTTTCTAGCATTTGTAGACTTAGAGAAAGCTTTTGACAATGTTGACTGGAATACTCTCTTTCAAATTCTGAAGGTGGCAGGGGTAAATACAGGGAGCGAAAGGCTATTTACAATTTGTACAGAAACCAGATTGCAGTCATAAGAGTCGAGGGGCATGAAAGGGAAGCAGTGGTTGGGAAGGGAGTGAGACAGGGTTGTAGCCTCTCCCCGATGTTATTCAATCTGTATATTGAGCAAGCAGTAAAGGAAACAAAAGAAAAATTTGGAATAGGTATTAAAATTCATGGAGAAGAAATAAAAACTTTGAGGTTCGCCGATGACATTGTAATTCTGTCAGAGACAGCAACGGACTTGGAACAGCAGTTGAACGGAATGGACAGTGTCTTGAAAGGAGGGTATAAGATGAACATCAACAAAAGCACACCGTCGATAATGGAATGTAGTCGAATTAAGTCGGGTGATGCTGAGGGAATTAGATTAGGAAATGAGACACTTACAGCAGTAAAGGAGTTTTGCTATTTGGGGAGCAAAATAACTGATGATGGTCGAAGTAGAGAGGATATAAAATGTAGACTGGCAATGGCAAGGATAGCGTTTCTGAAGAAGAGAAATTTGTTAACATCGAGTATAGATTTAAGTGTCAGGAAGTCGTTTCAGAACGTATTTGTATGGAGTGTAGCCATGTATGGAAGTGAAACATGGACAATAAAAAGTTTGGACAAGAAGAGAATAGAAGCTTTCGAAATATGGTGCTACAGAAGAATGTTGAAGATTAGGTGGGTAGATCACGTAACTAATGAGGAGGTATTGAATAGGATTGGGGAGAAGAGAAGTTTGTGGCAGAACTTGACTAGAAGAAGGGATCGGTTGGTAGGACATGTTCTGAGGCATCAAGTGATCACAAATTTAGCATTGGAGGGCATCGTGGAGGGTAAAAATCGTAGAGGGAGACCAAGAGATGAATACACTAAGCAGATTCAGAAGGATGTAGGTTGCAGTAGGTACTGGGAGATGAAGGAGCGTGCACAGGATAGATTAGCATGGAGAGCTGCATCAAAGCAGTCTCAGGACTGAAGACCACAACGACAACAACAACAACAACAACATTTACCAAGTTAGTTTAGTAACTCATCAGAAATTTATTCATTCTGAATTCCTGTGAGAGTTGTCCTCTATTGTTCTCGACGGCATTCCAGTACCATATCAGAAAACAGTGAATAACGTGCAGAAAGTACCGTCATCACGTTCTGGAAGACTTCCGCTTACCCCGATACTCCCCACAAGTTTTACGAAACGTAAACTTGTGCAATTATTCGTTCTACCGAGCCAGCACTATTGGGATGTAACCTAACACGGCACGAGTAGCAGAAACTAAACGTCAGTAATTACCTATGCACCATCCGTATTTTGGTAGTGTTAGTACTTCGTTCGCCCGGTGAGGGCAGTTGCTGTCGAACAAGTGATGCGATTACCACACACTATAGCAGTATTGTACTTCAGAGAGGAAACTAAATTATTTTTGAAAGCTCATTACTATTAATACAGTTTTTAAGACTCTGACTTGGTTTTATATATACGATCAATTAGTTACTTTTTTCTCCGTTAGTAGTATTAATGCACGACACTATGTGGAGGGAGTTACAGGTTCCACACATAGTACAGACATACTTTGTGCTTTTTTACACACATCGACGAGGGTAAAAGGGAGGCATAGACGTAACAAACACGAAATATCTCACGAAAATCTCTTTTCCAAGCTGTAGGTAATTACTACAATAGATCAGATATTACTTAGTTACTCACTTCGTCACAGATAAATGAACCACACAATGACTGTTATAAAGCTGTACACAGTATTATTATTGTTACTATTACTACTACTACTATTATTATTATTATTGTTAGAGTTGTGAAACACAAAGCATTAACAGTCTTCCAATTTTTTCCAGATCGTAAGTGAGGAGTCCTGGAATCTAGAAATTTACAAACAGGTGTTGTACACACATTTTAAATTGACTGATTTCAAGTGGGCGTGCAGGGTGTAGGTGACAGGTACCGCTAAGGAAAAGCTTGTACACACTACTCTAGCACACCACATGGAAAAGAAATTTGGACTTCAAGGCTTATAGATGTGAAATTAGATTATCTGTACTGTGACAGCAATGAAAATATAAAGGTGCAACTTTGGATTTGGAGAATGATTTGTAATGTGCACTGACTGAGAACAGCTCGGATGTAAAAAATATTGTTAGATATAACAGTATCAACTGCCTCAGTGACTCATTAGGTCATAGCTTAGTTAAATACCCTCAAGAACTAAATATGATTCATCTTTCATCATTTTGAAAATAAATGTGTTTAAAGAAAATTATCTTTCATTCTAATTTCATTCTAAAGCTTTGTAAGGCGTTAAAGTTGGTGATGGTGGGTGCTGGGCCCAGCATCAGTGGTGGTGGGGGATGCAACTAATATCTAATTGCATTCAGGGGTAACGGTCTAAGAAAGGTTGGGAACCACAGCACTACACGCTCCTCACTGCTCATGCCGCTCACTCCCTCGCATCAGAGATTAAGTACATGTCGCCTCATTGTAATAGATACACAAGCTCTCACTTATCGAGAATCCTAGCTGTGTACGTTCATAAAACAACAGCATTCGTAAACTTCTTCACTTCTTTGGTTTAGAGTTCAGATAAGGAGATATACTCATTTTGCTTTAAAATAACAGATGAGACCAGAAAAAGTCGTGTTACACTCAATGGACATATAGAGAGAACGAAGGAAGACGGATTAAAAAAGAAGATCCACACATTCTCCCAAAACAGGAAACAGACAAAGAAATGGGTGAGGAGGCAAGAGCCGGCCAGTGTGGCCGTGCGGTTAAAGGCGCTTCAGTCTGGAACCGCGTGACCGCTACGGTCGCAGGTTCGCATCCTGCCTCGGGCATGGATTGTGTGATGTCCTTAGGTTAGTTAGGTTTAATTAGTTCTAAGTTCTAGGCGACTGATGACCTCAGAAGTTAAGTCGCATAGTGCTCAGAGCCATTTGAACCATTTAGGAGGCAAGACAAAAGTCTGGATAAGTACGAGTAGGACTCGCGCACCAAGCGTTCCGTACAAACTTAATTATGTATATAGCTAGTTCATCCATCACGGCATCCGAAAACATCGACGACTTTTGTCTGTTATCTATATCGATACTGGCAAGATATCAAGATATGTGATATAAATGGCTTTATTTTTTGACAGCAGTGATGGAGAAGCTTCAATTTTTTACAACCCTAAGGGACTGTGGACTTTTAGTATGTAGTGACAAATAGAGTTGTTAAGAGTCGAGCATCGGATAGCAAAAAATGATTGAATCTATTTTTTGTGTGATATATTTACAAAGAAACAGTTTCGGATTTTTTCCTTTACTTGTACTGTAGAACCACGCTTTCTACCAAATTTCTTTATTCTACGTCAACGGGAAGTGACCCACCAGGTTAGCCGAGAGCGCTAATGTGCTGCTTCCTGGACTCGGGTAGGTGCGCTGGCCCCGGATCGAATCCACCTGGCGGATTAACGACGAGGGCCTGTGATTTTTAGGCGGTTTTTCACATCCCACTAGGTGAATACCAGGCTGGTCCCTATGCCCTGCACCAAGTGAGGTGGCGCAGTGGTTAGCACACTGGACTCGCATTCCGGAGGGCGACGGTTCAATCCCGCGTCTGGCCATCCTGATTTAGCTTTTCCGTGATTTCCCTAAATCGCTCCGGGCAAATGCCGGGATGGTTCCTTTGAAAGGGCACGGCCGGCTTCCTTCCCCGTCCTTCCCTAATCCGATGAGACCGATGACCTCGCAGTTTGGTCTCTTCCCCCAAACAATCCAATCCAATCCAATCCTATGCCCCGCCTCAGCTACACGACTCACAGGCATTTGAAAACGTTCACACTATTTCATGGCTTACACTAGATGCGTACAGCTGGGGTACACTAATTCCATCCCTGGGGGTACGAGGTGGTGACAGGAAGGGCATCTGGCCACCCTTTGACACTAACATTGCTAAATCCATAGTAACAGGGCCGACTCCGTGTTCAAGTGCAACAGAGACCCAAGGAAATGATGATGATAGCTCACGGGAAGCACCCTACAGGTTTTGATGAGTGAGTTTGCAATATCAAAATTTGTTACATAAATCGGCGTATCTTTTCAGTGTATTGACTTACAAGATTAAGTTTTTTTTACTCCACCAATGGACAGACCTTTATGTGACAAATTTAAACTTGAAAGTCCACCCATACGTGAGAAAAAGGGGACAACGAAGTGATCCTTTAAGGTTTCCGTATCTACCGACTGATGGAACCTAAAAAGGGACTCAGAAATCCAAACTGAACGTGAAACTTTACTCAACAGAGCTAAATTCAGAATAAACCTCAGGAAGATGAAACAAATATAGAAACAACTAGAGTCAAATATTCAGATGAAAGGAAAAGAGCTCATTCTGATGCTCGGTCCACCACCCACCATCACCAACTTTAACGCCTTAGAAACTTTGGAATGAAACTAGAATGAAAAATAATTTTATTTAAACACATTTATTTTCAAATGGCTCTGAGCACTATGGGACTCAACATCTGTGGTCATAAGTCCCCTAGAACGTAGAACTACTTAAACCTAACAAACCTAAGGACATCACACACATCCATGCCCGAGGCAGGATCGAACCTGCGACCGTAGCAGTCGCGCGGTTCCTGACTGAGCGCCTAGAACCGCTAGAAGAAGATGAATGATATTTAGCTATAGTTTGTGTTTTATTGAACCATGAACTAACGAGGCAATGAGACAATTAATTCTGATTATGTCTAACAATCTGTTTTATATCTGAGTTGTTCTCAGTCAGTGCACATTAGAAACCATGCTCCAAATCCAAAGTTGCATCTTTATATTTTCATTGCTGTCACAATACAGAAAATCTACTTTCACGTCTATAAATCTTGAATTCCACATTTCCTTTCCACGTTGCTTGCTCAAGTAGTGTGTACATGCTTTCCCTGACCTACTCTTCTCCTTAACGGTACCTACTTCACCTGCACCCACATTTGAAGTCAAACGAGTTAAAATGTATGCACAACATCTTCTGTCTGTAGATCGTTAGATTCCTGGTCTCCTCACTTTCGAACAGGAAGAAATTGGAAGACTGCTTATGCTTTGTGTTTCACAAATCTAATGATAATGATAGTATTAATAATAATAATAATACTGTGTACAGCATTATAATAGCCCTTGTGTCCTGCTGGCAATTGTTTCAGTTATCTCTGTCGAAGTGAGTAACGAAGCAATATATGATTTAGCGTAGGAATTATCTACACCTGGGAGAAGAGATTTTCATGAGATATTTAGTGTTTGTTACGTCTACGCCTCACGTTTACCCTCATCTATCTTTGGAACAATGCACAAAGTATGTGTGTTGTGTGAGTGCTATGCGAGGACCCTGTAACTCCCTCCTCACATGCCATGCATTAATGCTACTAATGGCAAAAAAGTAAATAATTGATAATATACAGGGTGAGTCACCTAACGTTACCGCTGGATATATTTCGTAAACCACATCAAATACTGACGAACCGATTCCACAGACCGAACGTGAGGAGAGGGGCTAGTGTAATTGTTTAATACAAACCATACAAAAATGCACGGAAGTATGTTTTTTAACACAAACCTACGTTTTTTTAAATGGAACCACGTTAGTTTTGTTAGCACATCTGAACATATAAACAAATACGTAATCAGTGCCGTTTGTTGCATTGTAAAATGTTAATTACATCCGGAGATATTGTAACCTAAAGTTGACGCTTGAAACCTCCGACGTTCAGTTGCGTGTTGTAACAAACACGGGCCACGGTCGGTGAGCAGCATCTGCAGGGACATGTTTACGATGACGACCGTGTTTACGAGTGTGGCTGTAGTGCACTGTTGTGGTTTGGTCTAGCTGTCGCAGTGTCCGCATGTAGCGCTTGCTGCTATTGTTATTCTGCATTCGTCTCCGCACGCAGACCAGCTATAGTACACCGTGTTACCAGACGTCTGTGATAGTGTAGTGTTGTAGGAACTGTGACCATGGTGTATCCGAACTCTGAAAAGGCGGAGATGATACTCATCTATGGCGAGTGTCGACGAAATGCAGCTGAAGCCTGCAGTGTGTATGCAGAACGGTACCCGGACAGAGAGCATCCAACGTGCCGCATATTGCAAAACATCTACCGCCAACTGTATGCAACAGGTATGGTCGTAGCACGCAAACGGGTCCGTAACAGGCCCGTCACAGGAGAAGCGGGTGCAGTTGGTGTGTTAGCTGCTGTTGCCATGAACCCACACATGAGTACACGGGACATTGCGAGAGCCGGTGGACTGAGTCAAAGTAGTGTCATGCGCATACTGCATCGTCACCGCTTTCACCCGTTTCATGTGTCGCTACATCAGCAATTACATGGTGATGACTTTAATCATCGAGTGCAATTCTGTCAATGGGCATTAACAGAGAATGCGTTGCAGTTCTACCTGTTTACCGATGAAGCGGGTTTCACAAACCACGGGGCAGTGAATCTACGGAACATGCATTACTCGTCCGTGGACAATCCTCGCTGGCTCAGACAGGTAGAGCGACAGCGACCGTGGACTGTAAATGTATGGTGCGGAATCATTGGCGACCACCTCATTGGTCCTCACTTCATTGCAGGGGCCCAAACAGCTGCAACATACATCGCGTTTCTACAGAATGATCTGCCAACGTTGCTCGAAAATGTCCCACTGGAAACGCGTCGACGTGTGTGGTATCAGCATGATGGTGCACCTGCACATTCCGCAATTAACACTAGGCTGACCCTTGACAGGATGTTCGACGGGCGTTTCATAGGACGTAGAGGACGCATAAATTGGCCAGCCCGTTCTCCTGATCTTATACCTCTGGACTTCTATCTGTGGGGTACGTTAAAGGAGAATGTGTACCGTGATGTGCCTACAACCCCAGAGGATATGAAACAACGTATTGTGGCAGCCTGCGGCTACATTACACCAGATGTACTGCGGCGTGTACGACATTCATTACGCCAGAGATTGCAATTGTTTGCAGCAAATGATGGCCACCACATTGAACATCTATTCGCCTGACATGTCGGGACACACTCTATTCCACTCCGTAATTGAAAACGGAAGCCACGTGTGTACGTGTACCTCACCCCTCATGGTAATGTACATGTGCGTCAGTGAAAAAGACCAATAAAAAGGTGTTAGCATGTGGACGTAATGTGCTGTTCCAGTCTCTTCTGTACCTAAGGTCCATCACGGTTCCCTTTGGATCCCTACGTAATTCGGTGCTCTCCGATACACACGATCGAACAGCGGAGGAGTGGTACTCAAGCGTCAACTTTGGGTTACAATATCTCCGGATGTAATTAACATTTTACAATGCAACAAACGGCACTGATTACGTATTTGTTTATGTGTTCAGATGTGCTAACAAAACTAACGGGATTCCATTTAAAAAAACGTAGGTTTGTGTTAAAAAAACATACTTCCGTGCATTTTTTTTTTTTTTTGTTTGTATTAACCAATTACACTAGCCCCTCTCCTCACGTACGGTCTGTGGAATGGATTCGTCAGTATTTGATGTGGTTTGCGAAATATATACAGCGGTAATGTTAGGTGACTCACCCTGTATATAATCAACTTAGCAGTAGCAATAGCAGGAGCAATGATCTTCAAAAAATAATTTAGTTTCATGTCTGAAATACAGGTGAATCCTTTTGGTTTTCACTCCTCGGGAAATTTCATTTTACCTCTTAGCGGGTAATTACCCCCACGTTACTAATCACTGCTATAGTGTGCGGTAGTCACGTCACTTGTCCGACCGCAGCTGTCCTGACTGGGCGTCTGAAGTACAAACATTGTCAAAAAGACAGATGGTACATAGGTATGCAACCACGTTTAGTTTTTGCTATTTGTGCCGTGTTAAGTTACTTCGCAGTAGTGCAGGTTCAGTAGAAAGAGTGATTGCACAAGTTTACGTTTCGTACATGGAAAAATCTTCCGTAACTTCTGGAGAGTGTAGGGATAAGCAGTAGTGTTCCAGAATGTGGTGAAGGTATTTTCTGGACAGTTCGCGTGTTGGTCAAATGTGTGTCAATTCCTAAGGGACCAAACTGCGAAGGTCATGGGTCCCTAAACGTACACTACTTAAAGTGACTTATGCTAAGAACAACACAACATCCATGCCCGAGGGAGGACTCGAACCTCCAGCGGGAGGGGCCGCGCAGTCCGTGACATGCTGCCTAAACCGCGCGGCCACTCCGCGCGGCAGTTCGAGTGTTGGTCCAAAGTTATACCCAAGTTATTCACTATTTTCTGGTATGGTATTGGACAACCTTCGAGAACAACTGTCACAGGAATTCAGAATGTATAAATTTCTGATGGGATACTAAACTAACTTGGTGATTTTAGCATTTAATTTAAGTCTCAGGTTTTGTGCCCATCTGAACGAGAAGTTCCACGAATCGATTAATAAAAAATATTGTCTCGGAGAAGGGTGAAGGAACAGAGAAATTAACTTTTACCTTGTCACATTCCTTTGCTGGCCTGTACGAAATAAAAATAAATAAATGGATTGAAATCCATATATATATATATATATATGTGTGTGTGTATGTATGTTGCACATCTGCTACTAAACCACTAGAGCTATTTCAACCACATTTGGTACACGTCCCTTACTGCCAAGCAACAATCGCTGGCGGGGAAAGAACCACCTATCTATCATAGTTCAGAATATATGACGTCATAAACAATGAGATGCGTGGAAAACTGCCACATCATAGGCTCTGAGCACTATGGGACGTAACATCTATGGTCATCGGTCCCCTAGAACTTAGAACTACTTAAACCTAACTAACCTAAGGACAACACACAACACCCAGCCATCACGAGGCAGAGAAAATCCCTGACCCCTCCGGGAATCGAACCCGGGAACTCGGGCGTGGGAAGCGAGAACGCTACCGCACGACCACGAGCTGCGGACCACTGCCACATCATACATGAAGTTTAAATTTGGACTCTGTTCGCACTCAATATCTCAGACAGTATCCACATATACCGCTAAATGCAACAATAAAATTATATCATACTGCAGTACCACAAAAAGTTCAAGAGACATGACGTCATAAACACTGAGATGGGTGAAAAACTGCCGCATTGTACACGACACTTAAATTTATTACTTCTTTGGTACTAATTCTATTCACAACATATTTTGCAGACACACACACACACTTATATATATATATATATATATATATATATATATATATATATATATATATACACACTTATATCAGTGTCACTGTATGGCACATAGATCAGGAGATATGTCATAAACACTGAGATGGGTAAAAAAATGCCGCGTCGTGCATGACGTTTTAGATAGTTAGTCTTTACAATAAGGCAACCCTACAGTCGAGTCAACTCATGGCAGCGCTTTTGCCACCTTTCAACTGCGAAGCGCAAACGGCTGAAGGCGAAACAATAGGCGTCTATAGAGCTATGAAGTGGCATTGCCATACAAACGTTTACAAAATCCCATTCTTGACACGCGAAGCAGCTGTACTTACGCATTTGTACATTATGCACATTTCTTTGTACAACTATTTCATAACTTCAAAGGTGTTTTCACGAATACATTGAAATGATTTTTTTTTCGATATTAAACGACAAACACAGTTTTTTTGTTTCTGGTTGTAATAGAAAACTGGCAAAAGGAATACCCGGCAACGCCGGGTTTGTCAGCTAGTCGATAAATAAAATTTGTGGAGTATGTATAATATGAAGACGGAGGTGAAGGAAAGCGTGGAGTCTCGAGTGGTAAAAAGATGCTGTCGTGGAGGACGAAAGTTGAGGAGTGTGCGGCGCGGTAGTCCCTGAGTTTTTTACTCCAGCCGTTCCGATCCGTCGCCCCTGCCTTCTGGGCTGCGCCAACCGTTTTTTGTGGCGGCCAATTTACGTAGCCTGGCAACAAAGGGTTAAAAGCAGCTCACGTGCGGGGAATCAACCTCCCGGGGAAAAAGTGGCCAGGAATCTTTTAACTTTTTGCTTCCTCGGGAGCTACTATCTAGGTCTGATACATGTTGCGCCCTCTCCCAACAAAGAAACTGGGTCCTAAAAAAAGTGTGGATCTTTCCAGCCTTCTCATTTTACTTGCGTAGCAGGTACGGCTGGAAACTGCTGGTGCCTTTAATAAAAAAAAGGGAAAGTGGAAGGCGCAAACGAAAGTGTGTAGGGTAGGGGCGCTACATGGAGAATGCTAACGGTGTTGAGTTTATACGTGCAGAGATATTCTAATTATCAATTATTAATTGCAATCCGGTGCACAGACTACCTGGTAACAGAGAAGAACGTGAAGCTGTACACTTCGAGAAACGGAAAAATGAAACGATGAACTGCAGTTTAAAGTCTTTAACTGTGCGCCGACATGAAATGGAGCTGTGTGGCTACAGAAAGTTTATTGGAAGGATATTGAGAAACTGCAGTTTGTCTACGAAAGAGGTTGCTTAAGAAGCAACTCCAAGCTGTATGCTGAAACACTGTTCAAGTGTGAGGGACCATAACTCCCCTTTCACTGCTCCAGACTTACAAATATACGCTAATCGTTTCAGTGCTCCAGACGTATATATACTATTTGCTATAAAAAATACTTACAGCGGTTCCCTGCTACAATCGTATAGTTACGTGTAACGCCGACTATCGGGCCAGCGAGTCAGAGGTAATTGTTGGCGAAGTTTGCAGTTTAATTGTTGGAATACTAGGAGATACCTGAACGACTATTGAATGCTGAATTCTCTTTCTGCTGAGTTCATTCGTATCGCTATATTACCTAGTTTGTGTGCGGCCGTTTCCGCGTTACCGAATAAAATGACGCGGCGTTACCGTCCGTTTACAGACGATGAGCTGCTGAGTATTCTAAACCAAAGTGACGACGAGGATATCATGCCCAATCCAGCTGATTATGGGTGGACAGATAATGACGACGACGAGCTGGCACATAAACCTGTCACTACAAAAATAAAAAAATATTTGTGAACCAACAAACGTTGAACCAGTAAATGCAGATTCAGATTTTGATGTTATCGTCGATTCTTTCTCTGATTCCGAAGAAGGGCCTGAGCGTAAGCCTGAAAAATCTCTCAAGAGACACAAAACAGTTGATTTTAGATGGAAAGACTCTGATTTGGACCCTAAAGTGTATAATTTCGATAACAGTGGTTCCGGTTGCAAAATCGTCAATTTAGGTGATTTATGTACTGTATACGACTGCTTCCAAGTTTTTTTTTAGCCAATAAATTGTGAGCTACATAGCTGAGCAATGTAATTTATATTATGAGCACCTTTGCAATGATGCCAGTGAAAAATCAAGACTGCGACGTTGGAAAAACACAAAAAGTGACGAAGTTTGCTGTTTCCTTGCTGTAAATTTTCTGATGGCTCAAGTGAGGAAAAATGAAATAAATAGTTATTGGACCAATGATCAGTTACTGTCTACTCCAATGTTTGCGCAAATCATGCAGAGAGATAGATATCTTCTGTTACATTTTGCTGACAACAGTAAGGACCCTGATGATAAAATCTGGAAATTACGTCATATTGTGGATCAGTTAAGAAAAGTATTTCCAGGTGCTATCTATCCTTTTAAAAATTTTTGCATCGACGAAAGTTTAGTTCTCTTCAAAGGTCGTGTCTTCTTCAAGCAGTACATTCCTTCCAAACGCCACAGATTTGGTGTAAAATTTTTTGTGTTATGTTATTGTGAAACTGGTTATATTCTTGACTTTATTGTGTATATGGGTGCAGCAAAAAAGACGCAAAAAAAGATACTGACTTTGGTGCAAATTTTGGAATACCTGAAAGCATTGTTCTCACTTTACTTGAACGTTACCTTGGTAAAGGTCACACATTATATGTTGACAATTGGCACACTAGGCCAACGTTATTATCTTATTTGCATGACAGAGTGACTAATGCCTGAGGAACTGTGAGAACAAACCGCAAAGGCATGGCTGCTTTATCAAAAAAACTTAGAAAAGGCGAGATCGAGTTTATGTCAACAGATAAACTTCTTGCTCTGAAGTGGCAGGACAAGTGGGAAGTGAAGATGCTTTCAACTCTTCATACAAGCGAAATTACAGCGACTGAAAAATTGACAGAACCACGAATGAACCAAAAACAAACCAGCTTGCATCGTAAGCTACACTGAAAATATGAGGGCCGTCGACAGGAGCGACATGATGCTAAGTTCAGTAGAATGTGTACAAAAAACTGTAAAATGGTATAAAAAAGTATTTTTTTCATTTGGTGGATCTGTCTCTGCTCAATGCGCATGCAATATATAAAACTCAAACGGGACGAAATGTTTCAGTATCTGATTTTCAACAGAAACTTATCAAGGACATCCTAGAGATTCACACCCAACCGCAAACACAGGGACGTCGTGGAAGGAGATCGGCTGATGGTGACAATCCCTTACGCCAACCGAGCGCCGCTTTAATCTCGCTAATCCCAGGAACTTCAAAGAAGAAGGCCGCCCAGAGAAGATGTATTGTGTGTGCAAAACATGATAAACGAAGTGACACAAGATACATTTGTGTAAAATGTAATGCGCCTTTATGTTTGAATTTTTGTTTCGAGAGGAATCACACTTTGAAATAGTACTAACGTAATATGTTTTGTATTTTTTTTCTCCCAATAAAGTACCTTTTTGAACAAAATAAGACTTTCTGAACAAAGATTTTAAAAAAAGGAAACGATTTACACCGACAATACTGGATTTTGCGTCTCATTTTTATCTCAATAATAATGGTAGACTGCTACAGTCGTATATATACGCACCGGGTGAAAATAACGCGCACAGGGCGGGAGCCGCTGAGAGTAAATGCGGAGTGAAAGGATTATTGGAAGGATATTGAGAAACTGCAGTGTGTCTACGAAAGAGGTTGTTTAAGAAGTAACTGCAAGCTGTATGCTGAAACACAGTTCAAGTGTGAGGGACCATAACTCGGCAGTGGAAGGATATAGGGGGATTACAAAAAAGGGTTGACCGCAGCGTGGGACATTGTAATGTAAGTGCAGAGAAATCTCGACTGACAGATAGTCGAAGAAAAATTCAAATATCTTGGATTGCTATCGTTTTGGAGATGTGCCTGTGTGTGTGAAATCTTATAGGACTTAACTGCTAAGGTCATCAGTCTCTAGAGATGTGCCTGACATGAAGTAGATAATACTAGGAGTTTTTTGCTCAGTTATAATTTTTTTTGTCTATGAATGAATTGCGTATCTGAAAAATGCCAAGTTGCATCATGGTTCAGAATCCACGTTAAACTGTGGGCTGGATAAGTTTGTTTAAAGGAGGGAGGAAGACAGAGGCACATCATATCCAATAGGGCCATGCCTATTACAGCACTGTCGTGCTCAAACCAACCTCCTGGCAAACAAAACCACTATGTTAAAATGATGATGTAGTGATGGGTCACATCTCGTTTCCTATTATTCTTACTGCTTGAGTGTTTACAGATTTTATGCCAAACCAAGTGGATCTAAGAGCTACATTTAGATGCTGTTATATAACAGATTTTTTAAAGTGGCATATTAACGACCCCTGGGATTCTTTAAGGTGTAAATAACCAAATAACATCACCACCTTTTATTTATCTACGAGGGTAACTCAAATGAAAAACTTAAATTTTTTAAAAATATTATTTATTGTGCAGAAGTGGTACAAAACTGTATCACTTTTCAACATAATCTCCCCCACGATCAATGCAAGTCCTCCAGCGCTTACAAAGTGCATAAATTCCTTTAGAAAAAAATTCTTTTGGTAGTCCACACAACCACTCATGCACAGTGTGGCGTACCTCTTCATCAGAACGGAACTTCTTTCCTCTCATTGCGTCTTTGAGTGGTCGAAACATATGGAAATCACTTGTGGCAAGGTCTGTTGAGTATGGAGGAAACACTCAAAATGCAGGTCTGTGATTGTTGCAAATGTTGTACGAGCAGTGTGGGCCTTGCATTGTCATATTGCAAAAGGACACCTGCTGACAGAAATCCACGTCGCTTTGATTTGATAGCAGGCCGCAGATGATTTTTTAGGAGATCTGTGTATGATGCACTAGTGACAGTGGTCTCTCTAGGTATGTAATGCTCCAAAATGACGCCTTTTTCGTCCCAAAAGAGAGTCAGCAAAACTATCCCTGCTGACGGTTCTGTTTGAAACTTCTTTGGGTTTGGTGATGAGGAGTGGCGCCATTCCTTGCTCGCTCTCTTCGTTTCCGGTTGGTGGAAGTGAACCCAGGTTTCGTCCCTAGTAACGATTCTTGCAAGGAAGCTATCACCTTCTCGTTCAAAACGCCAAAGAAGTTCTTCACAAGTATCAACACGTCGTTCTCTCATTTCAGAAATCAGCTGCCGTGGCACCCATCTTGCAGACACTTTGTGAAACTGGAGAACATCATGCACAATGTGGTGTGCTGACCCATGACTAATCTGTAGCCGGCCGGAGTGGCCGAGCGGTTCTAGGCGCTACAGTCTGGAGCCGCGCGACCGCTACGGTAGCAGGTTCGAATCCTGCATCGGGCATGGATGTGTGTGATGTCCTTAGGTTAGTTAGGTTTAAGTAGTACTAAGTTCTAGGGGACTGATGACCTCAGAAGTTAAGTCCCATAGTGCTCAGAGCCATTTGAACCATTTTGAACTAATCTGTAAACATGCTGCAATGTCATTCAGTGTCACTCGGTGGTTTTCCTTCACTATGGTTTCAACTGAAAGAATGTTCTGAGGAGCCACAACTCGTTGTGCCTGACCTGGACGAGGAGCATCTTCCACTGAAGTCACACCGTTTGCGAACTTCCTACTCCATTTGTAGACTTGCTGCTGTGACAAACATGCATCACCGTACTGAACCTTCATTCGTCGATGAATTTCAATAGGTTTCACACCTTCACTACGCAAAAACCGAATAACAGAACGCTGTTCTTCCCTGGTGCAAGTCGCAAATGGGGCAGCCATCTTTATACCGATACTGCGACGGTATGTGTGCATCTGCACTATGTTGCCACCTACAGGCCATTCTGCACGCTGTTTGTAGCAAGCTTACCAACTTACAGGATAACGGCGCGAAATTTTGATTTGTTATAACAAATTTAAGGTTTTTATTTGACTCACCCTCGCAGCTATTTTTGCAAGGACAACCATCACCTTAACTGAGAATCATGTTATTCATACAACTGCTTTACAACATGATATTCTAGTAAGAAAGAAAAGGAAAAATCAATACTATGAGCGATGATTCCACATGAACCACATTTTATTCTCGTACTAGCCGAGTTCTCGGTGTTGCTCAAGTATGTATTTATTCCAGTCTTCTATTAGTCCATCTCCTCCTTTCCTGTCTCTCTTTTGATCTCCACCATCCCCTCTCTCTGTCCATCTCCTCCAATTCTCACTCTCTGTCCATCTCCTCTTCCCCCTCTAATTCCATCTCCTTCTCCCCCTCTCTTTGTCGTTCTCCTTCCCTTCTCTCTGTCTATCTTCTACTTCTTCCTCTCTCTGTCCATATCCTCCTATCCACTCTCCCTCTTCCCTTTCCTTTCTGAGTTCATCTCCTCCAGTCCCCTCTCTCTGTCCAACTCCTCCTCTTCCCTTTGTCTGTCCATTTCCTCTGCCTTGTTATCTGTTCATGTCATCTTCCACCATTTCTCTACCTTCCTCTTCCTCCTCCTCTGTCCAGCTCCTCTTCTTTCCTTTCACTGTCCATTTCTTCCTTTCTCCTATTTCCTCCTCCCCTATCTCTCCCCAACCCGTCCTTCCCCTACTGTACCTTTCTTCCCCCTTGCTGTCTGTCCATCTCCTCGTCCACTCTTCACTTTATCACACTCACCCCAGTAGGAGGCTGGTGGTTTTTACCCTTGTAGTATTTTTTTCCGGATTATAACTAGTATGTGTACCAAACCAAATTTTATTGAAATTGGTCCAGGGGTTCAGGATGAGCTACTTATCCATGACTTTGCCTGCATACGCACATGTCAAATATATTTTACACATACCTGTTTTTAACAAATTTCACATATCTCACCTGTACTGGTATGTCTAGCGAATTTCGACCAGCAATTTCTTCTTCACTCAGCTCAATGTTTATGGCATCATATCTCCTGAACTATGTGTGCTGTACAATAAATTTGAAGTTACATCCAGTGTGTGTATGCCTACTGTCTGCGATTTGTATTGTGAATAGAGTTAGCAGTAAAGAAGTAATAAATTAAACATCATACTTCATGAGGCAGTTTTACAGCATGAGTAGCGAAACAGCAGTAATCGGTTAAGTGTCTTTCGTTTCATTGTATTATGTGGGTCGTCAGTGAGAAAAAGTTTCGTGGAGTTTCGAAATCATGTGTAAAGTTTGTTGCAAGTCTCCAAGCACTCTCGTTCTCAAATACTGGGTGACTAAAGTTGAAAGGTGGCTACACTGAGCCACAGCGCCAGAGATCGCGCTAGAGGGTATTGTTCCGCCGCCTCCACTGGCAGTGATTATTGAGAACTCGTAGTGGGCAGTGCTTTGGGAGAACTCGTGGTAGTCAGTGCTGAGATGTCGTAGTGAGGAGTGTTTGTTGAGATGAGCTAGTAGGCAGTGCTTGCTGAGATGTGATACTGAAAAGTTCTTGTTGAGATGTGATAGTAGCGAGTCGGTGTGGAGAGATTGTAATGTCTAGAGTGCTTTTCATCAATATAAATTAAGGTAACAAACTACTTTTCTTTTCTTTCTCATTATTTCAATGTCCTGAATAATGCGTCATTACAGGTTCAGTCAACAAAGCATCTGGCTTGTGTTCTTGTATTAGAGTGTAATTCTGGTTTTCTTGAGTAATTATGGTATTTCTATTTTCTTTAATTAATTCAGTATAAATGATATTTAAAATTTCTTGTGTTGTTGAAGAAGAACCGTGCCAGATGCGTACGTTGAGTCATACTTCCACACACAGAACAGTTACACTTGTGCTTTGGTTTCGTAGGTTTTATAGTTGCTGGGGACTTAATTAATTAATTGTGTTAATGAAAATTTCCATTTCATTCTTTGTTGTTGTTCTTTGCAGTCAGATAGCGTAATAATACTAGTCAGGGCCAACCGTTACGAGACTTCGTAACCGAACAGACAGCTACTAAAGCAAAAAAATTAAAATTATTTTCATTACATTTAATTAAGCCCCCATGCACGTGGCGTCCACTGCTTCGGATCGTCCCTTGGAATTCTTCTGATTGTAGAAATAGTAGACAGTAGGATTGTTGTAGTAATTTGTAGTTAGTAATTGTAGTCTATATTGCATGTGTAGATTTGGTAATTGGCATTCTTCTAATGGTATTTTTCAAAATTTTTGTTGTTGTCTTGTCTATGGGTTTGACAATTTAGTGCAATTATTTCAATTGTTCGATTAATCGTGTTTGAGGGAAACATTTCGTGTGAATGGTATGGTTGGAGATAAAGTGTCATTGTGTGTAATTTCATATAGTGACGAGTTTTGTATGTTTTGTAAATGATTACGCGATCGATGAAAAAGGCAAAAATGATGGACAGTGAGAATGACGAAATTGTTGACATGGCGAACTCGCCAACACAGGACAACAGTATGATGAATAATGGAGTTGAAAACAATGTAATAAGTCGGGAAAATAGTCCGGAACCATTTCAAAATTTTTCTCAATCAGAAAATTCTCAGAATACGAGATTAACGATAGAAAATTCGGGAATAGTATTGAACACAGATAGCTTTACAGCTATGACGAACGAAACTGGTTTTGCGGGAAATGTTAGGGGCGAAAGGAATTTCGAACAAGTTAATACGGAGCAGTTGATGGGTGTAATATTAAATTTGGGATCTGAATTAAAAACAGTGGTAACACGGTTAGACTCACTGGGGTCACAGTTGGATCACAAATAGGAACAATTAAAACAGAGATGGAAACAATGGAAACACGGTTTGACTCACTGGGATCACAGTTAGGATCTGAATTAAAAACTGAGATAGGAACAATGGAAACACGATTAGACTCACGAATAGGGACATGTTTCAAAAATATGAAAGATGAATTAAAGAAAGAAATCAGAGAAGAAGTACAACCGATTTTGAATGCTCACAATAATAGATTAATTGCAGTAGAGATTAGACAAAGGGAACAGGATAGAGAACAGGAAGAGAGAGATCGCGTGATAGTACAGAAATTTTCAGAGTTAAATTTACAGTGTGCACACGATAAGGAAGAGATATTTGAGAGAATCGAGGAATCCGTACCAAATGACAGAATAAATAATCTAACACAACAATATGAACAGTTAACTACCAAATGTATCAACACTGAAACCCGAGTCGCAACACTTACGGAAGACGTAAGTAAACAGAAAGAAAAAATAGGTGACTTAACGGAAAGAGTTGAGGAGATTTCAGATAAATTGACAAGTCTTAGTTTAAATGGGGATAGAGATTCAGATGATACAGCTCCATTACCATTTGCAGAAACCGAAGAGTACCAGAACATAAATAAGCATGTTGAAAATCAGGGAGAATTTAATGAACGCGTTAAAAGGGAAGTTGAGGCATTACGAAAGCAAGTCAAACAAATTGAAGGCGAAATCGTAGGAAAAGACAGCAGAAGAAATTTAGAATCACAGATAGCAGAGGGCTTTGAAGAAGATAATTTGTTTCATTTACGGCACGCAACAAGAGAGCGCCAGGCGCGCGAACTTGACAATAAGCGACATTCAAACTGGGACAGACGCGGTAGGTCTTTGTCGCCACGAGGCGAAAACTTTGACTATAAACACTTTTTAACTGTTCGGAAATTTAAGATGTTTCGCAATTCTAAGAATGACATACATCCATGTGCATGGTTAGATCAATTTATGTACGCACTCCCACCAAATTGGCCACTAAGTCACAAACTGGAATTTATGTGTGGATATTTAGAAAACGAACCGGCGACGCGGATGCGCGCACTCATTAGAGATTGTAATAATCTGAATGATTTTTATCATGCATTTCTATCGGCATATTGGTCCGAAAACACACAAGACAGAGTCAAACATAGTCTGATTATGCAGCGTAATTTTAAACAGTCTGAGTTCCGCACGCCGGCAGAATACTTTGAAGACATGATTCGAAAGAATCAGTTCCTGTCCAACCCTTATAGCCCGACTGAATTAATTCGCATTTGTTTGACTAAGTTGCCACAATCCATAAGACAAATTGCTTTAGCCGGAAGATGTAAAGACGACATTGAGACTTTTAAGACTTTGTTACAAGAACTTGAGTATGACAACGACGACGGGACTTCTTGTAACTTTTTCAGTAACAGTAATTACGATAGATTTTCAGAGAAAAGGGATAGTGATCGGAACGGGCGTTATATGGGTAATTTTGAGAATGACAGACGTAACAGACAGGACAATAGATACCAGCCTTATGACAATAACAGACGTTCCAACAGAAATTACACAGACAATTATAATAACGGTAATTCTTACCGGAATGATCAATCATACGGAAACAGTAATCGGTATCATCAAGACAGAAATTATTCATACAATAATAGAAACTCTTACTACAGAAATAACCAGGGTAGTAGGTCTAACAATAATTTCAGAAGTGACAGTCGAAATTACACAAGAAGTAGCTATGCAGACAGACAGGAAAACAGAAATTTTAATAACAGACACAACCAAGAATTTGCATCTAACAGACAGGAAGGACCTAATTGGCATCCTCCGCGTGACAGAAATTCAGAGAGACAAGTGGAAATAGTAGAAATTGATCCGCGAAATGTCGGGAATAATCAAAGACGTGACGCAAACAATCGACAATGACTAGCAGCTTCGGCTTCTGGCAGCAATATAGACGGTTCAGAAAGTAATGACACTACGACTTTACACTACGTACGCCTGGAAGACATGAGAGACATTTTGCTAGATGAAAAGGAAAATAATGTAGATGCATTTTTACATCCTGTTATTGAAGTATGTGTGGGTAAGAATAAGTTCACTGCAGTTTTAGATTCTGGGAGCCCATTGAACGTCATTAGTGAATCAGTTTTTCGTATATGTGAAAGAACTATTGCCTGTCCTGTGTTACCTATTTCTAAAACTACAATTCGAGGAGCGATTTCTGGAAAAGGTGTGGAAGTTAAACAACAGACCAACCTAAATTTCATTTGTCAAGGATACGAATTTTCTGCTAATTTTATTATTGTTCCATTACTCAGTACACAGATTATTTTAGGTATGGAGTTTCTTAACGCACATAAGGCAATTTTGAACTTTAAAGAAGGAAGTGTGAATTTGAATGTTGCCGGAATGCCGAAATGTTTGAAATTTTTCGAGTGTTTAGCAAGATCTGAATCAGATACAAAATGTTTAAGGTTTCTTACTTCTGATGTTTTCGTTGAGCATTATGACGACAGTGTGTTTATTCATGACAATGACAATAGATACAGAGACGCGATGGAGGATATAATTAGTAGCGAAGAATTAATTAATGAAAAGGTTAAAAAAGCTGAAGTGCCAGATGACGTTGCAAAAGAAGAGCTGCACCATATTTTGACTTCACATGCTACAGTGTTTAGTCATCACACAGGAACTATACAAGGCTTACAATATTTATTTAAAGTTAAAGAACACACACCATTTCGAGGAAGAACGTATGCTATTCCTTTGGCTTACAGAGACAAGGTTAAGAATGAACTTCAATACATGTTAGATCAGGGCATTGTTGAGCCAGCAGTCAGTCCTTATACCAGCCCATTACACGTTGTTCTTAAAAAGGATGGGTCAATTCGTTTGGTTCTGGATTCCAGACAGATAAATAATATTATTATTCCTGAAACTGACCGTCCACAAAATTTAGATGAACTTCTTCAACATTTCCATGGAATTAAAGTTTTATCCACGATTGATATGCGCGCAAGTTTTTGGCAAATAGAACTCCACCCTGATTGTAGAAAATATACTGCCTTTTTAGCCTTTGGTAACTGTTACCAGTTTCGGAAATTGCCGTTTGGACTTACTGTATCTTCTGCAGCATTCATTCGTAGTTTAAATGAAATTTTACCTGTTTATCTTCGTGACAATATTACTTCATATGTTGACGATATTCTTATTGCTAAACGTTCTTGGAGTGAGCATAACAAAATTTTGGATTCATTATTACGTATTTTTGCACGAGTTGGCATGACAGTGAACTTGGAAAAATCTGAATTTGGTCGTTCTCAGGTGAAATTTCTCGGTCACATTATTTCTACAGAAGGTATTCTTCCCGATCCAGAGAAACTAGATGCTATTCGTAATTATGCTGTTCCTACCACAAAACGTGATGTTCGTAGTTTCCTTGGTGTTTGTAATTTTCTTAGACGCTTTGTTAGATTGGACAATTTGGCCACACCTCGTTTATGTGAACTATCTGGAAAGAAATCTAATTGGTGTTGGGATGAGGAAGCTCAATCAGAATTTGAACAACTTCGTGATGCTTTAGTTGCTGCTCCACTTCTTTCACATCCGGATCTATCTAAAGATTTTTGTTTGGCGACGGACTCATCATACAAAGGCCTAGGTGCACATTTATTTCAAGAGATAGAAGAAGACGGCGTTGTAGTACAGAAGACTATTGCATTTGGAAGTCGTGTTCTCTCTAAATCAGAGAAGAATTATTCGATTACGGAACTTGAAGCTTTGGCTGTTGTTTGGGCTTTCACAAAATTTCGCACATTTTTGTTTGGTAGGCATACTAAGGTTTACACTGATCATCGAGCTCTGGAATTTCTTATGTCGACAAAATTAACTCATGGCAGATTGTCACGATGGGCGTTGTACCTACAGGAATTTGATTTTAGTATTGTTTACATACAGGGATCTTCAAATATTGTTGCTGATGCTTTATCACGTGCACCTATGGGTTTGAAACAAAGTGCTGAAGAGGACTGCAAAGAAAACCATTATTGTTTGATGTACATTCAAGGTGTTGCGTTTGAGAACTTTATTTCGTCTTCGCTCCAGGACATCGCTAAGGAGCAAAGTAAGGATCCAATCTGGAAGAACATTAAGGAGAAGTGGAGGAGAAAGGAAAGCGTAGCGATCAGACAGTATTATTTAGTTCGCAATGACATTCTTTTCAAACGAAAATCGGTCGACAACTCTGTTTGGTTAGTTTGTATTCCTGATGAGTGGGTCAATAAATTGATTTGGTACACACATCTCAGTTATGCGCACTTTGGTCCCAGAAAATGCTTTCATAAATTACGAGAAAATTGTTACTTCAGTAATATGGAAAAACGTATTCGATCTGTTCTTGCCAAATGCAAATTATGTCAAATGGCTAAGCCGCCAACTGTTTCTCACAGAGCACCGTTGTTTCCTATCATTCCAGCGAAATTAAAGGACATGGCTGCAGTCGATTTGTTCGGTCCAGTGGTTCGTTCTACTAATGGTTTTGCGTACATTTTCGTAGCAGTGGAGTTGACATCAAAATATGTGTGTTTTACACCTTTACGCAAAGCAACAGCTCGTTCAGTATCTAACGCTTTCATCAAACATTTTCTTAGAGAAGTGGGTCATGTTGATAAGGTTATATCAGATAATGGATCACAGTTTCGCTCTAAAATTTGGCTTCGTACTCTACGGCGTCGTAAAATTAAACCAATTTTCATTTCACTTTTTCACCCTCAGTCTAACGCTTCAGAAAGATGGATGAAAGAAATTAATAAATTGTGTCGTCTTTATTGTCATCAGAATCACACAACGTGGGATCAGTATCTTCATATTTTTCAAAACATTCTGAATGAACTTCCTAATGACTCAACTTCTTTACCGCCTCTATTGATATTAAAAAATAAAGCACCGATAAATCGCATTTCTGAAATTGTTCCTTTTCCGCCTTCACGGAAACTGCGGCATTCGGAAGTTGTCAACCTGGCTCTACAAAATATTGCATCTGCAGCTGCTAGAAGAGAGAAATCAGCTAAGCGTCCTGGTCGTTTAAAAACTTTGTCAGTTGGTCAAAAGGTATTAATTAAGTCCCATCGTTTATCTCACAAAGGAAAAGGCTTGTGTCGCAAATTTTTTCTGCTTTATAACGGTCCATATAGAGTTCGCAAAATTATTCATGATAACACTGTTGAAGTAGAAACTCTTAAATCTCGACGCTCTAAAGGAATACATCATATATCGAACGTTAAAATTTTTGTGGAATGATATAATTTTGAAACATTTTTGTGGAATGACATACTTTAGAGAAACTAACAGCTACATGTAAACATGCGGAGAGTACAAGGATACCGCGCTGTGTTTTGGCGGCGGCGGGTACTCAAAGCAACAGTCAAGTCGGCGCGCCGCACAAGGCAGTCGTTGACCGCAAACAATCACTTCTTACGTCACGCGCCTACAGCTGATCGAGCGCCCAGTGTGAATGCACTGACAGCCGTAAACAAATACACAGTCTAATTTCTCGGATTAAATTCAGTATAAAACTATAGTGATTTGGTAAATTATGTTATTAACGTTCAGTATTTTTCAGGATACGGTTGTGTAAAATATTTAAGACCTTCAGGTAAATTCTGTGCGTGTCCGACGTTAAGACGACTTGCTTTGGAGAAAATTTTCAGGAAGAAGGTCATTTCGAAGAAAAAAGTAATAAACTAAAAAAAGGGTAACTATTGAGTTTATTTTTCAGGTAACATATTTCCACTTAGGTACGTACTTTTTGCTGCTTGCGATTACGTGACTCATACTTTGTGCTAATTTCATGTTCTATGAATTTACTTGTGAAGCGACGTGCTTGTGTACATTTACTGATTTTGACAATTATTGATTAATGAACAGTGTTATTACTTGTATATATTATGCATCGCTTGGCTGCTATGCTTTTTCACTGATGTCATATTTTTTTTATGTGCCTGTTGTGCTTATTTATTTAAATTATAATTGTCACCTGATTAATTGTGCTGATGTGGTTAGATATGTAAGTTATACTTTGTGATTTATCTGCTTGCGCCTTCATGGGTACTTATTAAGATTACATATGAACATTTATTTGCTTATGTCGATGTGATGCTAATGACCTGTTTATTGTGTAAGGCATGTTTGCTGCTGTGCGTATGGATTGCATATTTACACATTTCTGTTTTGTTGTCATAACTACTCTTCAATTTAGAATATAGCAATGCTGATGTACAGTGTACGAACATAGAGTTTAGGTTACACTGTGGTATTAATTATAGATTGTTCGCTTGGCAGAGCCTCGTTGTAGGAATTGTGCTGCATCCACTTGTTGACATTCTGTTCTCTACTGGTATATTTACTCGCTATTGCATGTTTTGCTTACGCTTAGTGCCTTATATTTTAAGATAAGAAAATGAACTGCAGTAATTCTACGAACGACATTGGTGCAAGAAAGTCATAGAAGTCACATGAGCTGAGGTTTTATGGAAGCTGTATAAATTTATGCTAATAGGAAGGAAGCTGACGACATGACATACCAAAACTAGGTTTAGACCATTGACAGTATTACACTGCATTTTTCGTGAGCAATTGAAATAGGAAGTGACACTTGACACAAAAAATACTCCACATGTTTGCTTCTGCTATGATTCTTGAAGTGGTGTACACACTGTGAAATATTATGATCATTCACACTCCGTAATCGTACTTAATTACTGAGAGTTATTCGAACTAAGTCTGTTAGAGGTCATGTATGCATTTCTTTTATTTAATGATGGACAAGGAACCAAAATGTATCTTATAATTTATAATGAGTAGAAAATTTGGGTCAGATGGATTACACAGAGGTTGTGTGTGGACACTGTGTCTTCGGATTGTATGGGATGCTGAATTGAAGTTGCACTAGGATTTTGTCTGTACTTGTTCGAGGAGACTGACTAGAGGAAAGAGTTGTTATGGAAGTGAAATGATATTGGTGCTGAGGTTTATATGTATCGACATATTATTGAGGTATTGAGATTATGTAAAGTTGATGATTATTCGAGTTTCGTGGACAAGAGGTAAGGTAAATGAGGTATTAGTGAAGTATTGAGATTAGTGATGATTATTGGAGTTTTGGTGGATAAGAGGTAAAGTAAATGAGGAGCATATTGTTTTTGTTGGTTTATATGGAACAAGGAGGATGAAGATGGCAGACTAGAACACTAAAGTGGAAGGAAGATTGTCTATACACACACTTTGTTAAATCACTAAGCAGTATACACTTTTTTTTGAAGAGAGGAAGTATTTGCATATCTTGGCTTCCTGACAGTTGTTCAGCAACAGTACAATTTGATCTGGCTTGGCAAACATTGGTCTTGACATGATGACTATGACGTTGACTAACTACTATTGACTGTTATACATTGCTGCCACTACTACTTGATACACATGATGAACATAAAATTTTGACAGAATTGCATTTACACAGTTAACACTATTCAATTACACAGTAGTACTTAATGTGGATGAAAGATGAGTGGATGTGTTTTGTGTGTTTTCCTTTTATAATCCCAGAGAAGTGATCCCAACCTATCTCCTAAATATTATTTCACTTGTTTGTTGTGGCTTGCACTGACACCCATAAATATTATAGGTTAACTGTTATTGTGTACTGTAATAGTTAATGTGACAATTACCTGATATCATTTGTGTGTTTATTATGATTTGTATGTTTAGTGTAAGAGCATTGATAATAATTTGTTAAAGAAATTGTATGTGCATTCAAACTACTGTTCATGACTGAACTGTCTCAGTAGTTATGGTGAATAGTATGGACTGTTACTTGCACTTTTTCTACATGATTGGTGCCACAAGGACATGTTTAATTTCTGCTGATGAACTGTGTGATCAGTGATTGTAAAAAATTATGGACTGTTACTTGTACCTTCTCTACATGATTGGTGCCACAAGGACATGTTTAATTTCTGCTGATGAACAGTGTGATTCGTGATAGTGATAGTCCATAAAGACTGCGGTCAGCACCTGATCAACATTGCTGGTGCCACTAATGGACTGCTTCTACTGAAATGGTGTTACTTGTTGGTGTCTGCACCTGCTCAACATTGCTGGGTGCCACTGATGGATTGCTTCTACTGAAATGAAGTCACCTGTTGCTGTGTGCACCTGATCAACATTGCTGGTGCTACTAATGGACTGCTTCTACTGAAAAGATGTCACCTGTGCTGTGTGCATCTGCTCAACATTGCTGGTACCACTGATGGACTGCTTCTACTGAAAAGATGTCACCTGTTGATGTCTGCACCTGCTAAACATTGCTGGGTGCCACTGATGGATTGCTTCTACTGAAATGAAGTCACCTGTTGCTGTGTGCACCTGATCAACATTGCTGGTGCCACTAATGGACTGCTTCTACTGAAATGGTGTTACTTGTTGGTGTCTGCACCTATTCAACATTACTGGGTGCCACTGATGGACTGTTTCTACTAAAAAAATGTCACTTGTTGGTTTTGCACCTGTTGACCATTGCTGGGTGCTACTGCTGGAACTGTCAACTGCTTATTCTTGAGCTATGGAAAGCGTTTATGTGAATATTTGTATAAACTGATTTTTTTGTGTATTACTGTTTGTGAAAAGTTATGAGACTCTTACCTGCACATATTCGTCATTGCTGACGCTATTGATTGAACTGTTTAACCACATAATACTTGTGTAAACTGTTATGTAAAGTCACATGTATGAAAGAATTTGTATTGCTTACTGTATTTTATATATTAGGTTATTGAAAGGTCAGTGCAAAGCCAAAATTTTATCTAGTTATATGATATTTACGCATTAATATTATCTTTTATTTTTGTCTGTATTTTTTTTGACGAATTTGGTGGTATTTTCACCACCAATGCTGGCAAAAATACCATCAAATTCTAGCCTGTGGAGGAAGGGCATATGAAAGGTGGCTACACTGAGCCACAGCGCCAGAGATCGCGCTAGAGGGTATTGTTCCGCCGCCTCCACTGGCAGTGATTATTGAGAACTCGTAGTGGGCAGTGCTTTGGGAGAACTCGTGGTAGTCAGTGCTGAGATGTCGTAGTGAGGAGTGTTTGTTGAGATGAGCTAGTAGGCAGTGCTTGCTGAGATGTGATACTGAAAAGTTCTTGTTGAGATGTGATAGTAGCGAGTCGGTGTGGAGAGATTGTAATGTCTAGAGTGCTTTTCATCAATATAAATTAAGGTAACAAACTACTTTTCTTTTCTTTCTCATTATTTCAATGTCCTGAATAATGCGTCATTACAGGTTCAGTCAACAAAGCATCTGGCTTGTGTTCTTGTATTAGAGTGTAATTCTGGTTTTCTTGAGTAATTATGGTATTTCTATTTTCTTTAATTAATTCAGTATAAATGATATTTAAAATTTCTTGTGTTGTTGAAGAAGAACCGTGCCAGATGCGTACGTTGAGTCATACTTCCACACACAGAACAGTTACACTTGTGCTTTGGTTTCGTAGGTTTTATAGTTGCTGGGGACTTAATTAATTAATTGTGTTAATGAAAATTTCCATTTCATTCTTTGTTGTTGTTCTTTGCAGTCAGATAGCGTAATAATACTAGTCAGGGCCAACCGTTACGAGACTTCGTAACCGAACAGACAGCTACTAAATCAAAAAATTAAAATTATTTGCATTCTATTTTAATTAAGCCCCCATGCAAAGTATGGGTTTCTCGCATTGTGGACATCACTGTTTTTTCACACCCATCCCCACCGCCCACCCTTTGATGAGCAGATGGTTCTTACCCCAACAGTGTTTATTTCCAGACAGTAAATGATATGTGTAACAAGTTTGGAGGAAATCAGTCCAGTGGTTTTGGGAGGGATGTGGAACATGCACACATGCACACATATATCCATGTTTATAATCTGTATGGATTATATAAACTCGTAAGGTGGCTATAATTTCGCACCTTAAAAGCACTCATCTACATACTTTGCCGTGATTTACAACCAGAATTAGGTATGATTTGATAGGTTGTACATCGTATATATGAATATTTAAATAAGACTGACATTGTCACGTACACCCTGTAAATAGTTGTTAACGCTTATTGCATGAAAGGTGACGGAGTGTCTTTATTATCAAAATGGCATAATGAATGATTGCCTATACTAGTAGAGGTTGGAACGTCAGTGGAAATGAAATGGCAGGCGTAGCTCAAGCCCTGGGTGGAAAAGCTCACACAGGTGTGTTGGTCCTACTTGATACAGGAAGTAGCCAAGACGGACGGTCGGGGCACCTGAGTGCTAAAGCACAATACAGTGGCGGCCAGCTGGTTTGTAGTGGGGCCGGAAGGATAACCGGATAATACTTCGGAAACTGAAAATTTTGGACGCAGCAGAGAGGAACGAGGAAGCGTTACCTCGGAAATCACGCAGGCTGGGATATTTCCGGGATTTTTACTGTGAGAAGCGTACCATTGTATGTATTCCTAATTAACGAGGATAGGTATTTCCTCACTAACTTTCCGCGCAGGACGACTAAAGATTAAAATTTGGTTGGTCGGCGTTTGGAAGAATCTATAGAGAGGGAAAATATTCCGTGGTTTCGAGAAGATGATTCGATTTCTGCAGTTATGAGGGAGGGGAGCCGAGCTCTGCTGGGAAGCCAGGATCTTCCGTTTTGAGTGCCCGTGTTTGATGGTCGCTTAGTATCGGCTTTTGTTGATACAGACCGACTTGCTGTCTTTGCTCTCAGGAGATTTTATAGTTGGAACGGTTAGGCACTGTACTGTTGCGAACTTATACGATTCTGGACTTCACCTCTGGGCAGGGAGTCATCATTGAGTACGCAGCGTTCAGTGATTGAGAGCACTTCTGCCTACACTCACGTTGAGACGTTATCTGAACTCCATCCTTGGGGCTGGGTGTTCGCGTTTCTCATCTGTAGAACACAGACAGAAGACAGTATTAGATTATACCAGTCAGAGGACCATATTCTCCTGTCCTAGAGTTTGAATGAGTTGTTTTTATATTTTGTGGCTGGAGTTCTTTCATCGTCGCAGACGTGTACGAGGCCCATCAATCCGACGCAACGGACGCAGTACATACGGTGATATTGCTAATTGCTTCGGCTTATTAAGACTATAAAGCTAAACAGCTGTGACCACATAACTTTTATTTCCATTGAGGTTGCACACCACTGCAGATCATCTTAGAAAGTTGTGTCTTCTAGTGTTTGGTACGTAGATGACGTCAGTCATCTGGTGTCATTTATATTAGATCGCGTAGCCATAAAAAAAGGGGCAGATTTGGACAATTGATCACTAATATTAGTTAGGAAATTCATTAGAGTCTCTTTATGTCCATTGGACATTAATATATAAATATTTGTAATATATAAATGGGTTTTAATCTGCATTAAATGTATAAGCGGAAAGAGCATTTATCATTTTGTAGTTACTAGTTCCCTTAATTATTCATTTATCTTTATGCTGTAATTATATGTTAAAGAGCAAGAAGGAGGAGATAATATCGCCATTAAGAGTTCCTAAGATCTGCTTCTGGGGATAGTCAGACTGGGCCAAATCTTCATTTTCGCGTTCAGTATTTTCCGTCGCGCACATTCATTTTGCACCTGCCTGGAGTAACATCTTGGAAACTGTACACTATCTGTGATCGTAAATACCAATCACATACCAACAGACAGGTGTGTTGGTATAGTGTGTAGCCTCCTGTAGCTACAGTCCAGTCCTGGAGTCGTGCGCAAAGACAATTTCAGAGACGTCGGTTGTTGTTTTGAGGGTCCACCTCATTGCATTTTAACACTGTACGATCAATGTTTTGACTGATGCCCTAATACACTACTGAGCCAAAACAGTATGGCTGCTGTCCGCCGCCTGGTAACATTCCAGGTACGTGGTGCCCTAAGGCGCTTTCAAAATCTGGATGCATAGATCCATCGTGTATCGCTCCATTTTAGCTGGTAACAGTAGGCGCAAAAGCCAACTGACAACGACAGTCGGTAATCGCAATACCAGCAGATGACAGTCGCTTAAATTTCTGGTCCAGCAACCGAGCAAGCTGAAAGGGGCGTAATAATTGCATTCTTCATAGGACACTCTTTATATGGTTCGAATTGTGCCTATATATTTGGCGGTCGCCCTGACCCTTGAGCTTCCAATGTAGCTGTCGATTTACCTCTGATGATGTCGCCCACATATGAGAACCAAACGTCGCCCGGAGGTTTTCACTGAAAATAACGGCTGTGAAACCCTTTATTGTAATATACCAACCAGATTTTGGTTTTCTGCGATTTCCCTTAATCAGTGAAGTTCAGTGCAGGGGTGGCTCCACTTAAAACGACGTGGCTGATTTCCTTCTTTTTTTGTCATCAGTCAGAGACTGGTTTTATGCGGCCGGCCACAAATTTCTCTCCTGTGTCAACTTCTTCATCTCAGAGCTACCTTGCTCCCCATGTCCTCAATAATTTATAGGATGTATTTCAGTGTCTGTCTTCCCTTGCATTTTTTACTTCTACAGCTTCCTCAGCTACCATGGAAGTTATTCGTTGATCTATTGACACGTGTCTTATCATCATGTCCTTATTTCTTATCAATGTTTTTCGCACTTTGCTGTCCTCACCAATTCTGCGGAAATCTCTTCATTCCTTACCAGTCTAGCTAATTTTCAACATCCGTCTATAGCACCACCTCTCAAACTATTCGATTCTATTATTTTTCGGTTTTTTCACATCCGTGAAACACTACCATAAAATGTTGTGAGCCAACATACAGCTTGCCCACGATAACTTGTCGATTTTAGTGGGGCTACCACAAGCTGAGAAAATCAGCATTAGTTGAAATATATTCGGTCTTCTCTGTGAACATTAAGCTGCCACTGGACACGAAGTATTACTGAACACTTTGTTAGGGATAATTTTGTCAGCAGTGCGGCAAGCGGCCGACGATGCACTCCCCTCCCTGCAGTTCTGATGTGGGGCAGTCCAAATACGGGGCCAAGGCACGGCTCCTAACGTTCCCGACAACGCAAATCCGTCAACTTATCGTGGACGACTTGTACATCCTCAGAAATTTCTTTCTCATATCAAGATCGATCCTTGATACCAACAGACTTTTTTTGCCACGAATGCCTTCTGTGTCTGCGCTAATCTTCTTTTCGTGTCCTTCTTGCTTCTTTCGTCATGTGTTGTTTTTCTTTTCCTTCCAAGATATCAGAATTCCATCGCTTCGTCTACCTCGTGGTCCCCAGTTTTGATGTTAAGTTTCTCGCCGTTCTTATATCTGCTACTCCTCATAGCTTTCGTCTTTCTTTGGTATATTCTCAGTCCATAGCGTACGCTCATTACACTATTCGTTCCATTGTATGGGTTCTGCAGTTCTTTCTCATTGTCACTTAGTATTACAATATCTTCAGCGAATGTTATTGATATCCTTTCACCCTGAATTTTAATCCCCCTCATGAAACTTTCTTTTATTTTCGTCATTAATTCTTCAAAGTATAGGCTGAACAGTAAGGCAAAAAACTACATGCACTTTTTAATCGGTGCACTTATTTCTTGGTCCTCCAGTCTCATTTTTCCTTCTTGGTTCTTGTATATATTGTGTATTACCCGTCTTCCCTATCCGTGCTCTGTCTCTGTAGGTATCAACATGGGTTCCGAAAACACCGATTGTGTGTAACCCAGCTCGCTCTATTCGCTCACGGAACACAGAAATCAGTAGATACTGGCGCCCTGGTATATTCCGTGTTCCTTCGTTTTCGTAAGGCATTCGATACAGTTCCGCACTGCCACCTAATCAATAAAATGCGAGCGTACGGAACTCGAGCGTGCCCTAGGGATGTATTTCACAATACGTTCCATGAAGCTTTACGCTGACATTTCTATTATGTACAGAGAAGTCGTAAAGCTTGAAAAGTGAAGCGAAATGCAGGAAGACCTGCAAAGCATCCTCGCTTCGTGCAGGGAGTGGCAACTGACCCTCAACGTAAACAAATGTAACATACTGCGCATACATAGACAGAAAGGCCCACTTTTGTACGATAACACAATTGTAGAGCTCTCAGTGGAAAAATTTACTTCCATAAAAGACCGGGGAGTATGTGTACGGAGTGATTCAAAGTGGAATGACCTCTTAAATTAATAGCAGGTAAGGCAAATGCAAGACTGAATTCATTGGAAGAATCCTTTGGAATGTAAACAAAGAAGAGGTCAACAATGGACGAAGCTTACAATACCCTCGCTCGGCCAATGTTTGAATAATGCTCGGCATACTGGTATCCTTTAGAAAGGATTGATAGAGGAAATAGAGAAGTTCTAAAGAAGAGCAGCATGTCTCCTTACAGGTTCATTTGGTAAGTGCCGAAGCGCCACGGAAAATTCAGCCAGCTCCAGTGGGCTGACGCTGTATATTACCCGTTCCAAGAGCATACATTGGTAGAAGTCTCAAGAAATGTGCCACTTCCTTCTATGACTTTTTTTTTTGAGTCATCCGTCTTCTGACTGGTTTGATGTTGCCCACCACGAATACATCTCTTCATCTTAAATAGTACTTGCGACACACATCCTCAATTATTTGCTGGATGTATTCCAATCTCTGTTTTCCTTTAACAGTTTTAACCCTCTGCAGCTCCCTCCAGTACCACGGAAGTTATTTCCTGATGTCACAGCAGATGTCCTACCATCCTGTCCCTTCTTCTTGTCAGTGTTTTCTATATATTCCTTTCCCCTCCGATTCTGCGCAGAACCTCCTCATTTCTTACATTATCAGTTCACCTAATTTTCAACATTCTTCTGCAGCTCCATATCTCAGATGCTTCAATTTTTTTCTGTTACAGTTTTCCCAGAACCCATGTTTCACTGCCATACAATTCTTTACTCCAAACTTACATTTTCAGAAATTTTTTTCTCAAATTAAGGTCAACATAGATGCCAGTAGACTTTGTGAGCGTGTGGGGTTGCTATTCTGTCATTCTGCGCAATGGATTAATCTGAGATGTACTCTTTACCCTGTGGCTCCTGCAAGATGGAATTTCCACCCCCACACTACTACAGAAGTCAGACAGACGCTCCTAACGTTCTAAAGAGAAACGCCTAAAAAACTTTCAGCAATAAATATCTTCTGGAGTCGTCCGCTGTAAGGAAATGACACAAAAATTAACAAAAGCGCACAATACCGTAAGCTGCGATGACTGCTGTCTGCGCCACTCGCTGCTGACAAATAAGATAATTCTCGTTCTATCTGGATTGACCTTCGCCAATCAAACTCTCCCTACGCCCTGATGAAGTCAAGGATTCCTATTCGCCCCTAGTCTATTGGCGTGGTACACCGGTCAGATAACCAGTCCACCACGATGCCACTCAAAAATTCGCTCGCAGGCGTTTAACTATAACTCTGTCCAATCACACCACACAGTAAGTGTGGTGGCCAACACAGTGAACAACGCTTAATCGCAAGGACTCAGTATAGAGTCGCACTTCGATTCGCTCTCGACAGAGGTGCTCTCCCAGTGAAGTACTGAGGAGAGACTTGTTCCTCGCTCTTTGAGTACACGTATGAGAGCGAACACTCTCGTTACGTGTTCTCGCTCCAAGAGCGACAATGGAACGGCCCCTCTCCACGCCAGACGTGAAGGGGTATATCTTTCGGTCTCTTCCATTAATCCTTCAGCTCAAGGCATCAGAAATATCGTCTGCCAATCAGCATTGCTCTTCTAAACGGGAGAATGACGTTTCGTTTAAGGTGACCAATCCGGAAATCTGTAGTATCGGCTTTTGGCGTTTGCTGTCTCCCTATGAAAATCTCTGAAACTGCGTGCTATGTGTAAAGAATGCGTAGGCTGGCCCCTCCCACATAATGTAGCGGAATTTGCTTTTAAGCTGAACACGGGGTCGTCTTTTCACTCGGGCAAACGCTGTCTGCTCTACGGGCGGTCACCGGCCGACGTAGATGGGTTGGGACCGGCCTCCTGGCGTGCGGTTGCCTCTCTCGAACTAAAAGCTCCTGTAACCGTCGTGTCTGGAATGTATGTGTGTACGCCAGCCTCGAGTAATTCAACCACGGTGCCCACTTGCGATTTATTAGTTATTTGCATATTGTTTACATGAATTCATACAACATTGACTTTATCTTATCGAGTTTGGGTTCGAATGAAGCGTCTTGATGTGCAGAATATGATTGTGAGGGCGGAATATGTAAGCAATGAAGGTCAGGAGACCACAACGTCTTACAACTTCTCTTGACCAAGAAAGCCCGTTTTGCCAGTGTCAGTCCGCTTTTGATGTCCTCCTTGCTCCGTCCGTTATGTGTTGTTTTGCTGCCTAGGTAGCAGAATTCCTTAATTTCATCTACTTCGTGATCACCAGTTATCAAGTTTCTCGCTGTTCTCGTTTCTGCTGCTTCTCATTACTTTACTCTCAATCCATATTCTCTATTCACTGAACTGTTCATTCCATTCAGCAGATCCTATAATTCTTCACTTTCACTGAGGATAGTTACGTCATCTGCGAATCTTATCATTGACATCCTTTCACCTTGAATTTTAATTCCACTCTTGAACCTTTCTTTTATTTCCGTCATCGCTTCTTCGCTGGATAGATTGAACAGTAGGAGCGGAAGACTACATCCCAGTCTTACACCCTTTTTTAATCCAAGCACTTCGTTCTTGGTCTTCTACTCTTATTATTCTCTCTCGGTTCTTGTACACACACTGACCAGCCAAAACATTGTGACTACTGCCCACCGCGGCGTTGGATGCCGCCTGGTGGCATTGCAGGCACGTAACACGGTAACGAAAGTATGTACGCGGAGCAGACACGGAAGGGGGATCGTTCCAGCAAAGATATAGGCTGCAGATGGGGAAATGCATTGAGGTAAGCGACTTTGACAAAGGGAAGGTTATTATTACGCAGAGTCTGCAAACGAGTATCTCGAAAACGGCGAAGTAGGTCGAATGTTCACGAGCTACTGTCGTGAGCATTTACAGGAAGAGGTAGAAGGAGAGTAAACCACCACTAGGCACTAAATAGTTGGACGTCCACGACTCTTCACAGAACGTGGGGCTTGGAGACTAGTCTGTTCTGTAAACTAGGATACATGGTGATCTGTGGCATCTCTTTCGGAGCACAGCGTTCACTGTACATTGTTGAACATGACAGTCTATACATGATCATAAGTTGACACAACGACATCGTCAAATACAACTGCAGTGGGCACCGAGCCATCGAGATTCGACCGTCGACCGATGGAAACGTGTCGCCCCTTCGGGTGAATCAAATTTTTGTTACATTAGGCCACTGGTCGTGTCCGCAAACCCCGACTCCGAGGTGAACGGCGGCTCAAAACGTGCCACGCACCTCGGGCGCAGGCTGTTGGGAGGAATATTATGCTGTGGGAGGGGGCTTCTCCTGCGCTTGCGTGGGACCTGTGGTAGTAATCGAATACACGCTGACAGCTGTGAACCTCCTGCATCCCTTCATGCTTGATGTCTTCCCCGACGGCCATGTCATCTTTCAGCACCATAACTGTCCGTTTGTCGGAGCCAGATTCTTGCTACAGTCATTTGAGGAGCATTAGAGTGAACTCACGTTGACGTCTCGGCGACCAAATTCGCCTGATGTAAATCCAATGTAACCCGTATAGGGCGCTATCGGGTGCCATCAACGCGTGAGTAAATCAGTGGTCCGTTACTTACGCGAATTACATGACCTGTGCATAGATATCTAATGCCACATACCTCCACAAACCTACCAACATACCGTCGGATACCTGATACGCAGAATCAGACGGACAAACAACCTATTAAACAGACGGTCATAATGTTTTGGCTCATCACTGTATTGTATATTACCCGTCTTTCCCAACAGATTAACCCTATTTTTATCAGAATTTCGAACATTTTGCATTGTCGGAAGCTTTTTACAAGTCGTCAAAACCTGTGAACCTGTCTTTATTTTATGTTTAGACTTGTTTCCATTACCAATCGCAACGTCAGAAATTCCCCTCTGGTGCCTTTGCCGTTCCTAAAGCCAAACTGATCATCTTCTGTGCACATCACTGGAAAAGACCATGAAGATAAAATTAGAGAGATTCGAGCCTTATCGGATATCGTTCTTCCCGCGAAAAGTGGAAGGGGGCAGGGGTGGACAAAGTAGCCACATACGCAGGCTGTTGGGAGAAGTATTACGCTATGGGGGACATTCTCCTGCGCTTGCATGAGGCCTGTGGTAGTAATCGAAGACACGCTGACAGCTGCGAACCATCTGCATCCCTTCATGCTTGACGCCTTCCTCGACGGCAATGTCATCTTTCAGCAGTATAATTGTCCGTGTCTCGGAGCCAGATTCTTAGTACAGTGGTTTGAGGAGCATTATAGTGGACTCGCATTTACGTCTCGGAGACCGAGGCGGCTTGCGGAGTGGAAATGTACTCCCGCAGTCAACGGGACATTAAGCGCTGCCTAATCTTCCTCGCTTCCTAGGCTGAACGAGTTTAGACGCGGCAGGCAGGCGTCAGGGGAAGAAGAGGCGAGTGGTAGCGGGCCACGTCGGAGCCGCCGCTCGCCCGCCGACGCTGCGGTTCGCAGGCGCCGCCCCCTTGCCCCCCTGTCCCGCTGTCCCGGCGATCCGCGGCCGCTGCTCTCCTCTCGTCTCGTCTCGCCTCGACTGGCTGCTTCGGCGATCGGCGATGGGGCCGCCGCGATTAGCCGCAGCCTTCCCAAACTGGGTCTCGTCGCAGCCAGTCGTGACCGGCCGCCGGCCGCCGGGGATGCAACAAGCGGCTGCCGCCGCGACGCAACGGTACCGCGCAGCGGCCTGCCCGGTGCGACGCGGCGCCGTTTGCAGAAAGCCACCTTCTCGAAACTAGCGGCTTACAATGGGAGCAGTCTCTCGCGATCGTCATATACGCTGTCCTACTGTATCTGGGGCCTCTGGGACTACGTCAAAGGAAGCGCTTTTTGTGGTCCTCGGAATTTTTTCGATTGACCTCACAATCAAAGGGCAGCCACGTACTGGTTAAAGGTAGGGATGATGATGATGTTTGGTTTGTGGGGCGCTCGACTACGCGGTCATCAGCGCCCTACAAAGTCCCAATATTTACACAGTTCAATTTTTTACACAGTTCAATCTAGCCACTATGACGAAAGATGATGATGATGAAATGATTAGGACGACACAAACACCCAGTCCCCGGCAGAGAAAATCCCCAAACCGTCCGGGAATCGAACCCGGGACCCTTAAAGGTAGGGATGATGATGATGTTTTGTTTGTGTGGCGCTCAACTACGCGGTCATCAGCGCCCGTACAAAGTCCCATTATTTACACAGTTCAATTTTTTACACAGTCCAATCTAGCCACTACCACGAAAGATGACGATGATAATGAAATGATGAGGACGACACAAACACCCAATCCCCGGGCAGAGAAAATCCCTAACCCGGCCGAGAATCGAACCCGGGACCCCGCGATCCAGAGGCAGCAACGCTAGCCATTAGACCACGAATTGGGACGGTTAAAGATAGGGAGACATGATAAGTTGATAGAGATTACAGGACAGAATCTTAATGACAAACGACAACTTAGCAATTGGAGGGTGGGCCGGCCGGTGTAGCCGAGCGGTTCTAGGCGCTTCAGTCTGGAACCGCACGACCGCTACGATCGCAGGTTCGAATCCTGGCTCGGGCACGGATGTGTGTGATTTCCTTAGGTTAGTTAGGTTTAGGCAGTTCTAAGTTCAAGGGGACTGATGACCTCAGATGTTAAGTCCCGTAGTGCTCAGAGCCGTTTGAACAATTTATGAATTGTAGGGTGGACACACGGCAGAGGGAATGGGACGTGGACGACAACTACCGAAGGGTCTACCAATTTTTCCCGCACATCAGGGAACGCCCGAAGATGGACCATATCAACCCCAGTCGGGGCATGGCTATTTTCTGACTGGCCACGGCCCATACCCCGTGCATTTATATCGCTTGGCACTCAGCCAGTGTGGCACCTGCACATGTGGAGAAAATGGATCCACCAAACAAACACTATTTCTCTGTCCCTTAAACACTACTGCAGTAACACCGACACAATTACAGCTACACACGCTGGCAGACATAAATGCGGTATTCAGGAATGAAGACACATGGGAAGAAATAAACCGAGTGTCAAAGGAAGTATCCCAGATACTCCATAATGTCTACAATCAAACAAGGTCGTACCACAGACCGCGAGGACAGACGCAAAGCTCACGGGATACAGAACTGTGGAAAACTACTAGCTTTCACATGAGAGGTGACACAGACGCGAATGCAAACACAGACTCAGACAACAATAATAATACGTTCCTCATTCGACACAACGATGGAATGAACACCATAATAAGATAACAATAGACATCCTGGACTTCACTCCACTTTTCACATCGACGTGAGGATGTAACATGTTTAGTTTCTGTAATGTCATAATGAAACATAGTGCGCAGCGAAAGGATGGCTCGAAGAACATTACGAGCCCTCCAACGTCTACTGGCTACATGGGGCAGCCGTACCTTTTCCCAACCAACATCCACAATTCCAAAATGGTTCAAATGGCTCTGAGCACTATGGGACTTAACATCTAAGGTCATCAGTTCCCTAGACTTAGAACTACTTAAACCTAACTAACCTAAGGACATCACACACATCCATGCCCGAGGCAGGATTCGAAGCTGCGACCGCAGCAGCAGCGCGGTTCCGGACTGAAGAGCCTAGAACCGCTTGTCACAGCGGCCGGCTTGGGTAGTGGTCTGGGCATAGGAGAGCGGCTCAAAATCGAGTAGTTTCCCCATGACGACTGGTGTTTATCAATATCCATCGCGTGAATCTCCTAAAACTCCTCACAGGAGGCGGCACGTTACCGAAGCGTTCTAAGCGGTAACAGGAAATGGCGAAATTTTTACATTCTAATAATGATTCTATCTGGAAAGTTTAAGTGTTAAATAATTTCATGAAGCCTTTTGAAAGAAGTCGGATTGCTACAGTGTCACTGGTGCGGTGAGGAGTTTAGTCCTGTCTCGAGGTCATAGTTAGACTGGCGAACCATAGATTTATTTGACAGTGTAGCAGAGAATTAATCCGGGTCCGTCCGCCCCGATAGCTTAATGGTGAGCGTGACGGACTGCCGCCCTAAGGGACCCGCGTTCGATTCCCGGCTGGGTCGGGGATTTTCTCCGCTCAGGGAGTGGGTGTTGTGTTGTCTTTATCATCATTTCATCCCCATCCGGCGCGCAGATCGCCCAACGTGGCGTCGAATATAATAAGACCTGCACCAAGGCGGTCGGACTTGCCCCGTAAGGGGCCTCCCGGCCAATGACGCCAAACGCTCATTTCCACAATCCGGATCCGCTAATGACTGCTTCCGATTGAGTACGTTGCATAATCTGTCTCGTGCGCCGCACGTCGCTCACAGTGCAGGCCGCGGCCGCGCAGGAGATTTCGCGCGACGCTACGGAAGCTCCGAAGCCCGGTCGAAAGGAACGTTTCAAAGGAAAGCATCCAAGCGACGTAGGAGCTGCAATAGCCTCCCCTGTTGTTGTAACGGGCGTCAACCTTACAGCTGCCACGTCTAACCGTAAGCCAGGAAGCAGCGTCCAGTCGCACTTAAAAGCGTAATTAACTATCTCATCTAGACTAATTACTTTTAGCTCCCGGAGTTGTGTGCAGTGGGGTCTGGGCGTGGGCTTGTTTTAAAATATAGTTTGTTCACAAACATCAAAAGGCAGTCAGTACGACAGTACGCAGGCATGCACGTCTTCGTCTGAAGCAAATCGATGGGCTCGAACTTCATTCTTCAGCGTTCAAAAATACACTACTGGCCATTAAAATTGCTACACCAAGAAGAAATGCAGATGATAAACGGGTATTCATTGGACAAATATATTATACTAGAACTGACATGTGATTACATTTGCACACAATTTGGGTGCATAGATCCTGAGAAATCAGTACCCAGAACAACCACCTCTGGCCGTAATAACGGCCTTGATACGCCTGGGCATTGAGTCAAACAGAGCTTGGATGACGTGTACAGGTACAGCTGCCCATGCGGCTTCAACACGATACCACAGTTCATCAAGAGTAGTGACTGGCGTATTGTGACGAGCCAGTTGCTCGGCCACTATTGACCAGACATTCTCAGTTGGTGAGAGATCTGGAGAATGTGCTGGCCAGGGCAGCAGTCGAACATTTTCTGTATATAGAAAGGCCCGTACAGGACCTGCAACATGCGGTCGTGCATTATCCTGCTGAAATGTAGGGTTTCGCAGGGATCGAATGAAGGGTAGAGCCACGGCTCGTAACATATCTGAAATGTAACGTCCACTGTTCAAAGAGCCGGCAATGCGAACAAGAGGTGACCGAGACGTGTAACCAATGACAACCCATACCATCACGCCGGGTGATACGCCAGTATGGCGATGACGAATATATGCTTCCAATGTGCGTTCACCGCTATGTCGCATAACACGGATGCGACCACCATGATGCTGTAAACAGAACCTGGATTCATCCGAAAAAATGACGTTTTCCCATTCGAGCACTCAGGTTCGTCATTGAGTACACCATCGCCAGGCGCTCCTGTCTGCGATGCAGCGTCAAGGGTAACCGCAGCCATGGTCTCCGAGCTGATAGCCCATGCTGCTGCAAATGTCGTCGAACAGTTCGTGCAGATGGTTGTTATCTTGCAAACTTCCCCATCTGTGGACTCAGGGATCGAGACATGGCTGCACGATCCGTTACAGCTATGCGGATAAGATGCCTGTCATCTCGACTGCTAGTGATACGAGGCCGTTGGGATCCAGCACGGCGTTCCGTATTATCCTCATGAACCCACCAATTCCATATTCTGCCAACAGTTATTAGATGTCGACCAACGCGAGCAGCAATGTCGCGATACGATAAACCGCAATCGCGATAGGCTACAATCTGGCCTTTGTCAAAGCCGGAAACGTGATGGTACGCATTTCTCCTCCTTACACAAGGCTTCACAACAACGTTTCACCAGGCAACGCCGGTCAACTGATGTTTGTATATGAGAAATCTGTTGGGAACTTTCCTCATGTCAGCACTTTGTAGGTGTCGCCACCAGCGCCAACCTTGTGTGAATGCTCTGAAAAGCTAATCATTTGCATATCACAGCATCTTCTACCTGTCGGTTAAATTTCGCGTCTGTAGCACGTCATCTTCGTGGTGTAGCAATTTTAATGGCCAGTAGTGTACGTTCAAATGTTCAAATGTGTGTGAATTCCTAAGGGACCAAATTGCTGGGGTCGTCGGTCCCTAGACTTACACATTACTTAAACTAACTTACGCTATGGACAACACACACACACACACGCCCGAGGGAGGACTCGAACTTCCGGCGGGAGGGGCCGCACAATCCATGGCATGCCGCCTCAAACAGCGCGGCCACTCCGGGCGGCAAAATATGGAAATCACATGGGGAGAGATCGGGACCGTATCGAAGATGTGTAAGGGCTTCCCAGTGACACTTCTGCAACGTAGTCGAAATAACCTTGGCAGCATGTGAGCCCGCCCGCCTGAAGAAAGACATTCATGGCCGTCGCTCTGCTCCGTACAAAGAGGTGCACGCCTCGTTCTAATGACGGTTCCTAAGGCAACCCAAACATTTTTGCACGAAGGTAATGACTGTCTTGTCTCATAGTCGGATAAATGTATTAACAGTTATGGCAATTACTTTCGAAATAATCTCGTTTTTATTCGACTGCACTTTATACATCCTTACATAAAACCCGAATGCCACCAACACACACGCTTGATAGTTATTCCATACTATCCATACCAATATTATAAATGCGAAACTAAACCACTTAACCAGCTTCGATGAAATTTTCTATGCAAACTGCTTGATACCAGAAGAAGAGCATAGGCTACTTTATAAAGTAAGAGAAAGAAAGTGGATGTGGATCCCTAAGAAGGTGAAGTAGGAAAATGAACATCTTTTTGTACATCTGCAAACATAAGCTGCGTTCAAAAATTACTAAAGTTGTTCCATGCCGTACAGCCTGTATAACGTAAAGCTACTTCAATGGCATGATGCGTAGACCTCCTTTTCACGACCATTTGCAACTGGAACAGGAAAGGGGGGAAGTGATGGTGGTACGCAAAGCACCGTCCGCCACTTTCAACAGTGTGGCTTAAGGAGTATGGATGTAAATGTAGATGTAGACACATGAGCGCTCGAACCCACGCCCTTCGATACACACTGCTCGGCAGGGACACTGCGCGTGCCGTCGCGTCGTGGGTGCTGGCAGTTTGGTGGAGGAGGGGGGAGGGTGCGCACATCACGAGCTATGTTTACTCAAACAGGCAGATTCGTGAGGACGGCTGACATAGCACGTACAATATCTTACTTCCCACCACTCATAACAAAACTACTGATACATAAGTGCAGCTGTGGGTAACAGCTATTATCAGACATGCAGTATTTGTTCAGAAATAATCCTTATTTTAAAAAGGCCGCAGCACAAACAATATTCTAAGCAGATACAACATTTTCAAACACTCACCTACTTATCTTCAGTGATATACAAGTGGGTACCGAACCGGAATAAATTAACAGAAATCGTAATATTCACAGTATCAGCCAGTATTAACTTTATAAGTTGCCAACCAGAATAAAATGATATATTAAATGAACAAATGCCATTACAGAAACTACGAACTACGACCAAGAATCTCCACTCAGCTAATACTTCAGACGACATGACACCACATAGCAGCATAGCACAGACAACTTTAGTATATGTAAGGTGATCGAAATACAAACTCTGCGTGAATACAAAAACTCACTACAGAAATCACTTATGCCCTCATGGCCACACAGTGCAGTATACCCTTCACAACTCGTAACTGTTACACTGTGTTCAGAAACACGATAACAGCCACTGGCAGCCTCAGTACCTACCGCACAGTGCACGTCAGTAGATGTGAGTCATAAAAGCGTAACACTTCATGCTACATAGAATACAGCAACAAATAATCTTCAGCATTCCTGGTCTCTGGATGCATCTCATGTCTTCTTTTGGACACCGGGAAAAAGACATAATCCACTCTCCAAATGGGCGATGTCCACATACAGCTTGGTTATGCAACCCGTTGACCATTGTGATTGTCCACCGCTACCCAATCCCACGGTACTCCACGTTTCAGACTGTTCCTGCTTCCCTTCCCCCGAATCTAAATCAGTTTGGTCAGCACAGCAACATAGTGCACCACCACCCAATCACTTGCCCGCCGCTGGACACCGCGGCCTCCAAGGATGGCTCCGTACAACTGAGCCGCTCCTGCACAACTAGCCCACCGACTGACAACTGCAGCCACCATGCCAGTGCCTGGTCCCCCGTGAGACACTGCAGGATAGTCAAACGCTTCTACGGCGGCCACGGCACTGACCTCCAGATGAAGTTGACGGTAGTTTTTCGTACAGCAAACTGTAACCATTGTAGACAGAATAAAAAGAAAACAAATGTATCGAATAAAATCCTCAGATGGGTGATTTTCTAAAGATAAAATCTTGTTCAGAACAGATTTTTAATTTAAAAAACAACAATTTACCAAAGAATGTTGATCAGCAAACCTATAATAGTATCATTTATTGATTACAAGAAAGTATTTGATTCTATTTTGGTAGAAATCCTTGGGTAACAGAAGAAAGGAGAAAATATAAAAATGCAACAAATGAAGCAGCCAGAAAGGAACACAAACGTCTCAAAAATGAGATCGACAGGAAGTGCAAAATGGCTAAGCAGGGATGGCTAGAGGAACAATGTAAGGATGTAGAGGCTTATCTCACTAGGGGTAAGATAGATACTGCCTACAGGAAAATTAAGGAGACCTTTGGACAAAAGAGAACGACTTGTATGAATATCAAGAGCTCAGATGGAAACCCAGTTCTAGGCAAAGAAGGGAAAGCAGAAAGGTGGAAGGAGTATATAGAGGGTCTATACAAGGGTGATGTGCTTGAGGACAGTATTATGGAAATGGAAGAGGATGTAGATGAAGATGAAATGGGAGATACGATACTGCGTGTAGAGTTTGACAGAGCACTGAAAGACCTGTGTCGAAACAAGGCCCCGGGAGTAAACAACATTCCACTAGAACTACTGACAGCCTTGGGAGAGCCAGTCCTGACAAAACTCTATCATCTGGTGAGCAAGATGTATGAGACCGGCGAAATACTGCCAGACTTCAAGAAGAATATAAAAATTCCAATCCCAAAGAAAGCAGGCGTTGACAGATGCGAAAATTACCGAACTATCAGTTTAATAAGTCGTAGCTGCAAAATACTAACGCGAATTCTTTACAGACGAATGGAAAAACTGGTAGAAGCGGACCTCGGGGATGATCAGTTTGGATTCCGTAAAAATATTGGAACACGTGAGGCAATACTGACCTTACGACTCACCTTAGAAGGAAGATTAAGGAAAGGCAAACCTACGTTCCTACCATTTGTAGACTTAAAGAAAGCTTTTGACAATGTTGACTGGAATACTCTCTTTCAAATTCTAACGGTAGCAGAGGTAAAATACAGGGAGCGAAATGCGTTATAAGAGTCGAGGGGCATGAAAGGGAAGCAGTGGTTGGGAAGGGAGTAAGACAAGGTTGTAGCCTCTCCCCGATGCTATTCAATCTGTACATTGAGCAAGCAGTAAAGGAAACAAAAGAAAAATTCGGAGTAGGTATTAAAATCCATGGAGAAGAAATAAAAACTTTGAGATTCGCTGATGACATTGTAATTCTGTCAGAGACAGCAAACGACTTGGAAGAGCAGTTGAACGGAATAGACAGTGTCTTGAAAGGAGGATATAAGATGAACAAAAGCAAAACGAGGATAATGGAATGTAGTCGAATTAAGTCTGGTGATGCTGAGGGAATTAGATTAGGAAATGATACACTTAAAGTAGTAAAGGAGGTTTGCTATTTGGGGAGCAAAATAACTGATGATGGTCGTAGTAGAGAGGATATAAAATATAGACTGGCAATGGCAAGGAAAGCGTTTCTGAAGAAGAGAAATTTGTTAATATCGAGTATAGATTTAAGTGCCAGGAAGTCGTTTCTGAAAGTATTTGTATGGAGGGTAGCCATGTATGGAAGTGAAACGTGGATGATAAATAGTTTGGACAAGAAGAGAATATAAGCCTTCGAAATGTGGTGCTACAGAAGAATGCTGAAGATTAGATGGGTAGATCACGTAACTAATGAGGAGGTACTGAATAGGATTGGGGAGAAGAGGAGTTTGTGGCACAACTTGACTACAAGAAGGGATCAGTTGATAGGACATGTTTTGAGGCATCAAGTGATCACCAATTTAGTATTGGAGGACAGCGTGGAGGGTAAAAATCGTAGAGGGAGACCAAGCAGATTCAGAAGGATGTAGGTTGCAGTAGGTACTGGGAGATGAAGAAGCTTGCACAGGATAGAGTAGCATGGAGAGCTCCATCAAACCATTCTCGGGACTGAAGACCAGAACAACAACAAGAGAGATAAAATCATTAGAAAATTTGAAACTAAAGTAAAATTAGCAAACACTATTTGTGCAGCTTAAAGAAATACGACATCCAAAGTGAAATTTATGGGAGAAATATTCGTCATTCGATATAAAAAATGGTGTTAGACAGTAGGATGACTTATTACCTTTACTATTAAAGTGTGTTTTAGAAAAAATTAAGGATCTGTAATTTGAAGCTAAAAAATCCCGGTATTACACTAATAATTCCAGGAAGGAAATCAGATGGGATTACGGTAAGCTGTCTGGCGTTTGCAGACGATTTTGCAACACTTTTAGAAAAAACACAAGCATTTACTTAAACATATATTCTGCAAAGAACAACGAATAGAATTTGTGTCAGAATTTAAGCAGAAAAAACAAAATTCATGACAAATACCAAAAAATGCACCAAAATACATTGAAAAACAGATAGGTAAAAAACAGAACGAGTAAGTAAATTTAAATATCTTCGGGACGCCCTACAGCAGAATGGACTAGAGAAGATTGCAATAAACGTAAGAGCTAATAAAATGGAAAGAGCATATGGTTTGACAATAAATATCTACACCCATATATGTTAATGATGAGCTATACGCTGGACAGAATATGGATATTTTAAAGACAGCTTACCATAAAATATCAGAAGTAACGGCAAAGTGGAGTTTAATTTCCTTTGAAAATATCTAACGACCAGAGGCTAATGAAACAAATATTCCTGTATTTCTGGAAACCGAAATCAACAATAGCAGGGATTATATAAATAATGAAAAAACCAGAAAAGAAGATCAAAGAATCGTAAATAACAGAAAGAAATTTTTTTTAAGAATTTAATACTGGGTTCAGGAAAGTTTCATGGGGGAAGATATATGAAACTGGGAACAACATGGACAGAAAGAAAGACAACGTTGGGAGTAGACAAAGGAGCATTGGAAAAATAGAAAACGACAAAGAAAGAAGAGGAACTGACGTTGATACGTTGTCGTAGATGGCCAATACGAAGATGAAAATAACCTTCGTATACAGATCTAAAAAGGTCACTTGATCTATTGACGAGATAGTACTGAAATGAGTAGCAGTGTGCTTAAACCTGTACAGATTATTGGGTGAACAATCTTGGCTGGGTCAAAAGGAGAAAATCACACACAGTTATTGTAATACAGGAAATAATGAATGAGAGACGGATCCGTCAAATGATGCAGGATGACAGTAGAACATTTAGCGTTACCTGCGCAGCAGCTGGGAGACTATGGGTTCAGCTCCCATTGTACTTTCGATCTATGACTGTTAAATTTATCCATCAAGTTGTCGTGATAAATGAGCAACGAAATTCTTAAATGGTCAGCTCGTTGAAAACTGGCCCCTTACATTACAGTACTAAGAGTTGAGCAATCAGGTATACTGCTACGACATGGCGCCTATACTATTGGTCTATGTGGCTTGGAGGCTGACTGTACCCGTTGCGGAAATGTGTATTGACTTCTTCACACAGGTTCAAAAAATGAGAAAGTGAGCACCACTGCTCGTTTGAGTGGTGTTTAAAACCTCGGCACTCAAAGAAAACAGTCGACAGATAAAAATGAAACTGCTTTTTATGGCTAACCGTGAAACATGAAAGTGTGGAAGTTCCTACAAAGGCTTGATTATCCTGGTAATAGTTAGTAAGTTATTAATACAACTAGGTACTGATTCACAAAAATCAAGGTAAAATACAAAGTGATCAAGTGACCCTCCACCTCAAACATAAGCAATGGCAGTGATGTGGTGTGTATGTGACATTCAGTTACAAGGAACGAGCACAATAGGATGAGTCGATCTGGAAACAGTACAGAAAGGAGCTATCGTGTTTGGACATGTCTATGTCTACACCGTGAGCATATTTGCCCGATTTGTCGGTGTATGAACATGAACTGTCCAATGTATCTACAAGAAATGGTGCATCACTCAGTCATGTTACTTGGCATAAGATCAGTGGTCGTAGAAATATCCTAACTCAGAAGGATCAGAGAAGAGTGTCACACCTTCTGAAAAACAAGATTATGAAGTACTGAAGAACTCTATGGACTCTTATCCTCGCTGAATCGAGGCCTTATCAAGGCTAGACGCGCCGTGGCACGGTATTAGAGCGACGTCTATTGCAAGGGAGACCCTAATTTTTAACCCGGTACGCTTAGAAACTTTGTTGCACTTGTGGAATCATGCCATTTTTCGTATGCTAAGTAAAGATGCACGCTCCGCAAAGAGAATCTTAAGCGTCCACTCCGAAATAATTGCGAGGCAAGTGGAGTACTTAAGTGCCCCAGAATACTAAGCAGACCGGCGACTGGCGCCCCGCCACTTGGCTGGCTGATGGCTGGCGGAAACGGTTCGCCAGCGGCGCTTCGGAGGCGCAATTGAACAAGAGTCCGCAACCGAAACCAAGTAACTGGCTTCATACTAGTATCTCTTACCTTTTTAAAGCGTTTATTGAGAACATTAATGAGGATGCTTGTAATATCCTTATTTCTGCACGCCGCGAAGTACAACAGGTACTTTTAATTAATGTTTACATTCTTTGAACGTTAGGAACTACATCACAAATAGAAATGATGTGAACGTCTCTCACGTCATTACCGTTACAGCTACGAACGCTGCAAATCCCTCTCATATGTTGTTCCAAATCTGAAAGAGTAAGGCCAACAACCGGTGAGTCCAAAAGGTCAAGGATTTACAGGATCTTGACTCACTCTGAGCTACATGTATCGGTTTCACAAAATAAGAGTGGAGTACTGCAGTACATACGTACCTAATCGTTCTCCATCGACTTATATTCAAGTGCATCTGTTCTCATACAGCAGAAAAACATTTCGCATCCGTGACTGGGGAAAGGTCGAACAACAATGGGTTGTCCAAACTGCTGTAATCTACAGAAAATAAACGTACATTTTTATGGTTACAGTATTTACTGTCCTCAGATATCAACTACCTAAATCGAAAGATCGTTGTAATCGGGAAAAACTGAAGTTTCGCAAGAACATATAGCAAACAGAAGAAACTTATACTGGAAGTTCCTGAAGTACGGCGTCTATCCCAGGATATGATCAGTGACACTTGGTAATGTCGTGAGCAAGTTCTGACGCCACAGTAGCACAGATATGCAGAGAGTCCATCAGTAGTCCAATACTGATGACAAAGTTCTGCAGCAGAACAGCAAGGGCGGGAAGATGCATTCGGCAGAGTCCAGCATAGCGGAGCCATGTCGCACTCCAGCGGCAGTGACCATGAGAAGCTGAGACCACTGTGCTGTAGCGCAGTTGGCAAAGATATATTTGAGGTGGCTGTCCGAAGAGAACTGACTTCCACCTATTTTGTGGCCGCTTATATTCCCCAAGAGTCAAGTGATGTAGTTTCCGCCGCTTGTGGCGGAGCCACTAAACCTATGTTGCCTATGGTCTCCCCCATCTCTCGTCCATCAGTGCCAAAGATGTAAGACAAACTAAATGCGGAATTTACGTCACATTCAGCGTTCGTTTACATGAATGTAGATGTGGTTACATACTCAATCTCTTCAATTCAACGAAACCTGAAAGAGCGCTTTTCGTATTCTTGCTTCATTCAAATGTATGGAATCTACCGAATTGTCCGAAATGGAAAGTTTAAAATCTGTATGTATTACGCACTTTTGTCTATAAGACCTGAACTGTTAATGAGAAAATAATTCAAAACTGCTGCCTGCTCAGCGAGAAATTGATAGATACATGTTGCTGGATCAGGGCACAGACTGTAGTGGAAGACATGTTAGTAGTATAGCTAGGGGGATACCGGATCAGATCCCACGTGACTAGGGTCAAGAGAAGCCACATCTCTTGCGATGTCACAGTCCAAAATGTCGAAATGCAGGATCGCTGTGGTGAGGTGTCGCATTGTCCTGCTGGAATTTAAAAATGCAATATGGCACTGGGGAGGGGGAAGTTAAAACTGGAAGATAACGAGGATTTTAAAAAATTGAAGAAATTCAATACAACAAATAAAAAAAACTGGGTAACTGAGAGTCTGACTCGCGCTCTGAGGGTTCCCTACAAACTTAATTATGTACATGGAAATGGAAATGAAATCCCACGCTTCTTGACAGAGCATAGGGGAACGATGCGGCAGACCAGCCCCGCCGTACTAGGCAAGGTCCTAATGAAGGTGGTTTGCCGTTGCTTCCCTCCGACCGTAATGAGGATGAATGATGATGACACAACAACACCCAGTCACCTCGGGGCTGGTGAAAATCCCTGACACACCGGGAATCGAACCCGAGAACCCGTGCTCTGGAAGCGAAAACGCTACCGCAAAACCACGGATGGCTGACAATTATGTACATAGATACTAAAAATAATTTTGTGTGGCTCAGTGGCCCGTAGGAAGCCGTTGTCCAGCAGTGAATGTCAAATTTCTAATGATGATGACGGAAAACGAGTTTCATGTTAGTATTATCATATTTTTCGTCTGTCGCAGCGTTGAGAATTTGCCACTTTAATTAACTGAACTAATCGTGTGCTTTCGGATGTTCAGCCGAGTGGGTCATTTCACTTTTAGGCACGATACTTAGACGATCGACCCAGTCGTCTTCTTCTGGTACTGTGAACTGTGTTACTATATATGTGATCGCCGTCTGGACTCCACCAAAATGGAGTTAAAAGCATGATTGAACACCCGAAGCACACAATTAATCAACTATCCACCGAGAAAACCTAAGAGCTTTCAGTTCTTCAACATACACTGAAGAGCCAAAGATACTGGCACGCCTGCCTAATATCGTGTAGGACACCGGCTAGCACGCAGAAGTGCCGCAACGCAACGTGGCGTAGATTAGACTAATGTCTGAAGTAGTGTTGGAGGCAACTGACATCATGAATCCTGTAGGGTTGTCTATAAATCCGTAAGAGTACGAAGGGGTGGAGATGTCTTCTGAACAGCGCTTTGCAAGTCATCCCAGATATGCTGCTCAGATATGTTCATGTCTGGGGAGTTTGGTGGCCAGCGGAAGTGTCTGAAATTAGTAGAGTGTTCCTGGAGCCATTCTGTAACAATTCTGGACGTGTGAGGTGTCGCATTGTCCTGCTGGAATTGCCCAAGTCCGTCGGAACGTACAATGGACATGAATGTATGCACGTGGCCAGACAGGATGCTTACGTACGTGGCACCTGTCAGAGTCGTATCTAGATGCATCAGGGGTCCTATATCACTCCAACTGCAAGCGCCCCACACTATTACAGAGCCTCCACCAGCTTGAACAGTCCCCTGCTGACAATCAGCGTCCAAGGATTCATGAGGTTGTCTCCATAACCGTACAAGTCTGTCTGCTGGATACAATCTGAAACGAGACTCGTCCGACCAGGGAACATGTTCCCTGTCATCAACTGTCCAATGTCAGTCTTGACGGGCTCATGCCAGGCGTAAAGCTTTGCATCGTGCAGTCATCAAGGGTACATGAGTGGGCCTTCGGCTCCGAAAGCCAATGTCGATGGTTTCGTTGAATGGTTCGCATGCTGACACTTGTTGATGACCCAGCATTGAAATCTGCAGCAATTTGCGGAAGGGTTGCTCTTCTGTCACGTTGAGCGATTCTCTTCAGTCGCCGTTGGTCCCGTTCTTGCAGGATCGTCTCCCGGCCGCAGCTATGTCGGAGATTTGAACTTTACCGGATTCCTGATATTCACGGTACACTCGTGTAATGGTCGTACGGGAAAATCCTCACTTCGTCGCTATCTCGGAGATGCTGTGTCCCATCGCACGTGCGCCGAATATAACACCACGTTCAGACTCACTTAAATCTTGATAACATGCCATTGTAGCAGCAGTAAACTGCCTAACACCTGCGCCAGACACTTGTTGTCTTATATAGGCATTCGCGACCGCAGCGCCGTATTCTGACTGTTCACATATCTCTGGTTTTGAATACGCATGCCTATACCAGTTTCTTTTGCTCTTCAGTGTACATGGCCAAGAATATTTGAGAAGCTACTGGCTATAGAAGACCATATTTTTTAATTTTTGTAGTTACGAGGTGCGTTCCATAAGCCATGCAATCCTTTTTTTCCCGGCCAATTTCGGTTGAAACAATGCGGAATCTATTGTGGGACATCGTGGATTATTCCCGCTTCAATTCTTCTGGTTTCATGAAGTTGCTGGCGTGGAAGGAGGTAACTGCATAAATTATCTGGGAGTAGGCATTAGGAGTGATTTAAAATGGAATGAACATATAAAATTAATCGTCGGTAAAGCAGATGCCAGACTGAGATTCATTGGAAGAATCCTAAGGAAATGCAATCCGAAAACAAAGGAAGTAGGTTACAGTACACTTGTTCGCCCATTGCTTGAATATTGCTCACCGGTGTGGGATCCGTACCAGATAGGGTTGATAGAAGAGACAGAGAAGATCCAACGGAGAGCAGCGCCCTTCGTTACAGGATCATTTACTAATCGCGAAAGCGTTACGGAGATGATAAACTCCAGTGGAAGACTCTGCAAGAGAGACGCTCAGTAGCTCGGTACGAGCTTTTATTGAAGTTTCGAGAACACACCTTCACCGAGGAGTCAAGCAGTATAGGAGTCAAGCAGTATATTGCTCCCTCCAACGTATATCTCGCGAAGAGACCATGAGGATAAAATCAGAGAGATTAGAGCCCACACAGACGCATACCGACAACCTTTCTTTCCACGAACAATACGAAACTGGAATAGAAGGGAGAACCGATAGAGGTACTCAAAGTACCTTCCGCCACACATCGTCAGGTGGCTTGCGGAGTATGGATGTAGATGTAGATGCAGATACGTTGTCTTCAAAATGGCGTCGATAACGGAGTTGTGTTCCAAAGAGAGAACTATCATTGAGTTTCTTTTGGCGGAAAACCAGAGCATCACAGATGTTCATAGGCGCTTGCAGAATGTCTACAGGGACCTGGTAGTAAACCAAAGCACAGTGAGTCGTTGGGTGAGGCCTTGTCATCACCGCAAGAAGGTCGCGAAAACCTGTCCGATCTCCCACCTGCCGGCCAGTGGCACACAGCTGTGATTTATGCAATCTTGGAACGTGCCGACACTCTCATTCGAGGTGAGACGTGGATCACAAAAAAACATTTCGCTGCACAATTGCCGTCTCTGTTGGTAGTGCTGACACATTTTTTTAAAATTTCAAATATGTTTCTTATTACACAAAAATACATACACTCTCACAGTACTTACTTTCTCACATTTAAAAACATCATGTTGTTGTTGTGGTCTTCAGTCCTGAGACTGGTTTGATGCAGCTCTCCATGCTACTCTACCCTGTGCAAGCTTCTTCATCTCCCAGTACCTACTGCAACCTACATCCTTCTGAATCTGCTTAGTGTATTCATCTCTTGGTCTCCCCCTACGATTTTTACCCTCCACGATGCCCTCCAATACTAAAATGGTGATCCCTTGATGCCTCAGAACATGTCCTACCAACCGATCCCTTCTTCTGGTCAAGTTGTGCCACAAACTCCTCTTCTCCCCAATCCTATTCAGTACCTCCTCATTAGTTATGTGATCTACCCATCTAATCTTCAGCATTCTTCTGTAGCGCCACATTTCGAAAGCTTCTATTCTCTTCTTGTCCAAACTATTTACCGTCCATGTTTCACTTCCATACATGGCTACACTCCATACAAATACTTTCAGAAATGACTTCCTGACACTTAAATCTATACTCGATGTTAACAAATTTCTCTTCTTCAGAAACGCTTTCCTTGCCATTGCCAGTCTACATTTTATATCCTCTCTACTTCGACCATCATCGGTTATTTTGCTCCCCAAATAGCAAAACTCCTTTACTACTTTAAGTGTCTCATTTCCTAATCTAATACCCTCAACATCACCCGACTTAATTCGACTACATTCCATTATCCTCGTTTTGCTTTTGTTGATGTTCATCTTATATCCTCCCTTCAAGACACCATCCATTCCGTTCAACTGCTCTTCCAAGTCCTTTGCTGTCTCTAACAGAATTACAATGTCATCGGCGAACCTCAAAGTTTTTATTTCTTCTCCATGGATTTTAATACCTACTCCGAATTTTTCTTTTGTTTCCTTTACTGCTTGCTCAATATACAGATTGAATAACATCGGGGAGAGGCTACAACCCTGTCTTACTCCCTTCCCAACCGCTGCTTCCCTTTCATGTCCCTCGACTCTTATAACTGCCATCTGGTTTCTGTACAAATTGTAAATAGCCTTTCGCTCCCTGTATTTTACCCCTGCCACCTTTAGAATTTGAAAGACAGTATTCCAGTCAACATTATCAAAAGCTTTCTCTAAGTCTACAAATGCTAGAAACGTAGGTTTGCCTTTCCTTAATCTTTCTTCTAAGATAAGTCGTAAGGTCAGTATTGCCTCACGTGTTCCAGTATTTGTACGGAATCCAAAGTGATCTTCCCCGAGGCCGGCTTCTACTAGTTTTTCCATTCGTCTGTAAAGAATTCGTGTTAGTATTTTGCAGCTGTGGCTTATTAAACTGATTGTCCGGTAATTTTAACATCTGTCAACACCTGCTTTCTTTGGGATTGGAATTATTATATTCTTCTTGAAGTCTGAGGGTATTTCACCTGTTTCATACATCTTGCTCACCAGATGGTAGAGTTTTGTCATGACTGGCTCTCCCAAGGCCGTCAGTAGTTCCAATGGAATGTTGTCTACTCCGGGGGCCTTGTTTCGATTCAGGTCTTTCAGTGCTCTGTCAAACTCTTCACGCAGTATCGTATCTCCCATTTCATCTTCATCTACATCCTCTTCCATTTCCATAATATTGTCCTCAAGTACATCGCCCTTGTATAGACCCTCTATATACTTCTTCCACCTTTCTGCTTTCCCTTCTTTGCTTAGAACTGGGTTTCCATCTGCGCTCTTGATGTTCATACAAGTGGTTCTCTTATCTCCAAAGGTCTCTTTAATTTTCCTGTAGGCAGTATCTATCTTACCCCTAGTGAGAAAATCCTCTACATCCTTACATTTGTCCTCTAGCCATGCCTGCTTAGCCATTTTGCACTTCCTGTCGATCTCATTTTTGAGACGTTTGTATTCCTTTTTGCCTGCTTCATTTACTGCATTTTTATATTTTCTCCTTTCATCAATTAAATTCAATATTTCTTCTGTTACCCAAGGATTTCTACTAGCCCTCGTCTTTTTACCTATTTGATCCTCTGCTGCCTTCACTACTTCATCCCTCAAAGCTACCCATTCCTCTTCTACTGTATTTCTTTCCCCCATTCCTGTCAATTGTCCCCTTATGCTCTCCCTGAAACTCTGTACAACCTCTGGTTCTTTCAGTTTATCCAGGTCCCATCTCCTTAAATTCCCACCGTTTTGCAGTTTCTTCAGTTTTAATCTACAGGTCATAACCAATAGATTGTTGTCAGAGTCCACATCTGCCCCTGGAAATGTCTTACAATTTAAAACCTGGTTCCTAAATCTCTGTCTTACCATTATATAATCTATCTGATACCTTTTAGTATCTCATATTTCACGAAAACTTAGGATCGCAACTACAATAAAACTGACAGTACCACACTGACATGGTATCGAAAATATTCATTTTGCAAGTACAAAGTGCAATCTTTTTTCCTTTGCAAATGTTCATTGGCACTACATTAAATTTGACACAAAATAGACAGCACTAACTTTGATACATATACAGGATTAGTTAAATATAGGAAGGAATGCTACCAAGTACAAAGCATTAATTTTCGCTAACAAGGGCCCATTCCAACCTGGCTGTCCTCTGAAAAATGGATCGCACAACCTCTTTTGACTCACAAACATGGTTTGTTTACAATGATAATTACTATCCCATAACCCACTTACCACCACCATGCCCCATCTCTTTCAGTATCAGTTTCAAAACACTCATCCAATAATTGCTCAATTCTGAAGAGACTAATCAGTAGGGAGATTAGTCCTTTCAAGACAGCCATAACAGTGCTTTGATAGTAATACAGAGGTGAAATACTCTTTCAGCATAGATAGTTCCACTGTATTTTACAATAAACATTTTACGTTCATCTCAGGCTCGCCCAACAAATACAAACTATATACAACATCTAAAATTATTTCTTCATTCAGTTAACAAAATTTTCACCACTTTTCCATCTTAAATTCACTTATCAAGCTTTATCTTTCATGTTCAAATAGTTGTTACTACACTCCTGGAAATGGAAAAAAGAACACATTGACACCGGTGTGTCAGACCCACCATACTTGCTCCGGACACTGCGAGAGGGCTGTAGAAGCAATGATCACACGCACGGCACAGCGGACACACCAGGAACCGCGGTGTTGGCCGTCGAATGGCGCTAGCTGCGCAGCATTTGTGCACCGCCGCCGTCAGTGTCAGCCAGTTTGCCGTGGCATACGGAGCTCCATCGCAGTCTTTAACACTGGTAGCATGCCGCGACAGCGTGGACGTGAACCGTATGTGCAGTTGACGGACTTTGAGCGAGGGCGTATAGTGGGCATGCGGGAGGCCGGGTGGACGTAAGGCCGAATTGCTCAACACGTGGGGCGTGAGGTCTCCACAGTACATCGATGTTGTCGCCAGTGGTCGGCGGAAGGTGCACGTGCCCGTCGACCTGGGACCGGACCGCAGCGACGCACGGATGCACGCCAAGACCGTAGGATCCTACGCAGTGCCGTAGGGGACCGCACCACCACTTCCCAGCAAATTAGGGACACTGTTGCTCCTGGGGTATCGGCGAGGACCATTCGCAACCGTCTCCATGATGCTGGGCTACGGTCCCGCACACCGTTAGGCCGTCTTCCGCTCACGCCCCAACATCGTGCAGCCCGCCTCCAGTGGTGTCGCGACAGGCGTGAATGGAGGGACGAATGGAGACGTGTCGTCTTCAGCGATGAGAGTCGCTTCTGCCTTGATGCCAATGATGGTCGTATGCGTGTTTGGCGCCGTGCAGGTGAGCGCCACAATCAGGACTGCATACGACCGAGGCACACAGGGCCAACACCCGGCATCATGGTGTGGGGAGCGATCTCCTACACTGGCCGTACACCACTGGTGATCGTCGAGGGGACACTGAATAGTGCACGGTACATCCAAACCGTCATCGAACCCATCGTTCTACCATTCCTAGACCGGCAAGGGAACTTGCTGTTCCAACAGGACAATGCACGTCCGCATGTATCCCGTGCCACCCAACGTGCTCTAGAAGGTGTAAGTCAACTACCCTGGCCAGCAAGATCTCCGGATCTGTCCCCCATTGACCATGTTTGGGACTGGATGAAGCGTCGTCTCACGCGGTCTGCACGTCCAGCACGAATGCTGGTCCAACTGAGGCGCCAGGTGGAAATGGCATGGCAAGCCGTTCCACAGGACTACATCCAGCATCTCTACGATCGTCTCCATGGGAGAATAGCAGCCTGCATTGCTGCGAAAGGTGGATATACACTGTACTAGTGCCGACATTGTGCATGCTCTGTTGCCTGTGTCTATGTGCCTGTGGTTCTGTCAGTGTGATCATGTGATGTATCTGACACCAGGAATGTGTCAATAAAGTTTCCCCTTCCTGGGACAATGAATTCACGGTGTTCTTATTTCAATTTCCAGGAGTGTATTTAACAAAGCTTATATGCTACATAATACTTATATTTGAGTTAGGAACAAGTCTAACTGCATTTTTTGTGATATTTCAATGAGACTTAACATAACACGAAAGACAATAATGTGAACACAACTGGCTTCAATATTTGGATGCTTTGAATTGCCTGTAATGAAGTTTCAAACAAATTTTCTGAGACATTAATACTTTGGCACCTATTTCTGCTCTAAAGTAGTAACACAATGTAAACACAGAAATTCTGTACAGCACACACTTTTGAACTCTCACTCGTCGTGTGTGCCCGCTGGGTTGCTCGACGCCTAACAGAAGACCGCAAAGGTCAACGAAGGACCATCTGTGCGGAGTTGCTTGTGCGTTACGAGGCTGAGCGTGACAATTTTTTGTCGAACATTCTCACGGGCGATGAAACATAGGTTCATCACTTCGAACCGCAAACAAAATGCCAATTCGTGGAGTGGCGCCACAGCACCTCTCCTCCAAAGAAAATGTTCAAAGCCGCACGTACGTTTTGCCAAGAATTGGCGTTTTAGTGTTTCGTTTTCGTGCAAAGCAAGGCCATTGTGCATGTTTCTGGATCCTCCTAGCTATGTATGTACTGGAATGAAGACATTACTGCTGATTTAAAAGCCTCATTTTCCAAAATCGTTGGCGATCTGTTACATAATGTGTTGTTTGTCGACGGCTTTCCTGAACACCGATTCTTTCCTCAGTCCAAATCACTGGCTTAAGTTCTTTAGTCAGGATAATCTACGTCCAGGACGACTTCTGCCATCAATGTTTCCTTGATGTATTAATTGCAACAAGTTGTATTTGCTGTTGCGCATTATATGCCCTAAGTTGAGTAGCGCTCTACCGATTCCGTAGTTTTCATACAATAACGTTCCCGGCGATCTCGTTAGAGAGGGAGCACAAGTTCAGATGATGGAAGGAGAGGGGACGGCGGTTCCCTTCAGAGGAACCGTTCTGGCATTTGCAGTAAACGATTTAGGGAAATCACAGGAAACCTAAATTCGAACCGCCAACTCTCTGCATGAGTTGCTTCGAACTATGGCAAGGGCAACCATAAAAAAGTTGCTTGTCAGCAGCGGTGACGGACATAATGTGAAGTAGGTTGTTTTGATTGACATCTTATTATAATAAAGGTCGTCTGTTCTACGATTTTTGTGTGTCACTTCTAGTAATTTTGGTTTCTGTTATTATTGTTCTACGTGAAAAATCCAAACTGCACTACTATGTCCACGTTACAATGTCCCCACTACTCTTTCCAAATAAAGTCCTAATTAGAAAATAAAGACCGCTACCTCCAAATATGCCTGCCCTCTCCTGACAACAAATAAACTGAGCCAACCCAGCATTAATCAGTAGCTCAATAAAGATTACAAATCTTCCAGTAACCTGTTCAGTGTCTTCAAGAAGGAATGAAAACGTTTAAAAGTAAAAATCTAGTCAAGCAATTCGTCACTGCACCCGATGTCGGAACGTGGTCACTTACCGAAATATTGTGCCAGTTGGACGACACTGACTATTTCGTCAGTAGTCATAATGTTTGGGCTTATTATTGGATTTACAGAGATACGTTTGTAATGAAGCACATGCACAAATATTGAGTGTGGCACATATCACAAAATTCTCAACAGACCCAAAATGCCCCGTAGAACGATCAGTCTGCACAAAAACGCAACAGGAAGTGGTAGGAATGCTAGTACGTGGTCTCGTTATGAACAGCTGCTATCAGCGATCGTCATATGAAGTGGTACTTCGTTGCGAAGGCACAGTTTAATTAGACCGTCATATAATAGGTTTCGTACTTAAAGGGTTAATGACCTCTCCACCAACGCGACGTTAGTGATCTCCCTTCCTTCATTTTTCGAGATTCTCTCTTCTCTATTGCTGGGACGAGCTGATCACTGCCTCATCTTGGATTTTATATTAATTTGTGTATTTGACTAGATTCATTACATGTCGCCACAACCTAAGGAAGGAAAGAATGTCTTGAATGTCCTCTGTTTGAAAACTGAGTAACTTTGTTCTGTAGTTCTCAGGTTCTAGTTGTTTATGTGTGAAGGTATAGTATTGTGTTGTGACTCGGAATACAGAAATGACATGCGACGTTCACGTGGCTAATTAAAAAGTGATCTGTGGCAGTAACATTATTTTTTTAAGCAAACAAATGTGTGATATAGATTTATTGCCCTGCTAAAATGGCGTGCTCCCGCAACTACGAAAACAGGACAGTCATTGACACATTGCAGTTGAAAATACACCAGATTCCGACTATTATTATTATTAATACTCCAATCGTGATTCCTGTGGAATCAAGATTTCTTACGACCAAATTTTAAATCTGTAGAATCTAATGCGTCACTGTCAGGCAGGGGTCTCCGGAGGTGGCCAACATCCCGCTGCCTCGTCTTGTGCTCTTCGTATGTATTGAGGTCAGAGGTGTTTATGCAAGCGCACTTGTGGGTCTATTCCGAGCCTCGCCATAGCGTTACTGCTTGCAGAGCTAAGACTATCACGTATACAGCCATGAAAGCTTCGCCTTGATTGTCCCCATTAATAGTTGTCTCGTATTGTTAGTTCAATGCACTCTGATATCCGAGCGCTACCCTACTTCTAAGGCCTTTTAAGGAGCCTGCACACATTCAGTATTTATTAACAATAAGATTTTAACAAAATTTCCAAATACTGAAGCGACTCACACACCATCAATAATTTTGTCATTATTGCCAAGCGCCAGTTGGCCAAGCAATTTAAGAAGATTAAGAATGATGTCTAATCCACAAAAGAAAGAGTTTGCCTAAATTTTACGACTGAAATCAAAATCATTTATCAGAAAGATTTCATAAAACTATTTTTGGATCACGTGGCGTAATAATAAAAATTATTTTATCCAAAATAGCACCGGCCCAGGAAGCCTAAGAATTTATAGTTTTGGATGAGTTTGCAACAGCAAAGTGTGTTCGTTTTATAGAAAATACTGGTTATTTAACTGCATTTTAGAAAAATTATTTCTCAAGAATGGCGTGATGAAACCACCAAAAGTGACCGTAATGCGTATTTGTTGAAGGACAACCAATTTCAGGCAAAACACGGATTAAGAAGATCTTCGCTTTACCGGAATTTGTCTCTGAAGAAACACACTTTACAAAACCTTTTGGCTTTTCCATCATGACGAACTTTAAATACGAGGGGCCGTTCATGCAACATATTTTTTTCTCGGCCGATTTCAGGAATTGGTTGTGAGACATGGTGGAATAATTCCGCTTCAAGCACTATAGCTCCATGAAGTTCGATAGGTGGCAGCGCTATAAGTAGCCTTGAGAATTGCGCCTTCAACGTAGGTGCGTTCCAAGCAGAAAGCTGTCATTGAATCTCTTCTGACGGAAAACGAGAGCATCGGAGAATGTCTGCGGAGACCTGTCAGTAATCAAAAGCAGGGTGAATCGTTTGGCGAGGCGTCTGTCATCACCGAAACATAGTCGTGTAGACCTGTTTCGTCTCCCACGTGCCATCCGGCAGCATACAGCTCTGAAATTGAAGCAATAACTTCAGTGAGCTCACTGTTACAAAAATTCAAACGAATTTCTTCTCCACGACAATGCAAGGCCTCACACAAAACTTCGCCTACGGTCTGGATCTCGCAATTTTCATCTGTTTGGCCCAATGAAGGAAGCACTCCTCTGGAAGCAGTAAGTGGATGATGGGGAGCTTATTGATGCAGCAAGACGTTGGCTTTGACGGCGACCAGTAGTGTGGTATCATGCAGGCAAGCAGACTCTCCCACTAAGGTGGCGTCAAGACCGCTGCAATGAACAGAGATAATGTTGATAAAGAATAGGGTTTCGTAGCCAAAAGGGTGGGGAGTAACGTGGTGTATTGCATTTCTGAAACAAACTAATCTGCTTCCAGAAAAAAAGTGTTGCATTACTTATTTAACGCTCCCCTTCCTCTTACACTGAAGGTCTTCTTTCTTTGAATCATCGGTCTTCTGATTGATTTGATGCAATCCGCCACGAGTTCCTCTCCTGTGCCAACCTCTTCCTGTAAGAGTAGTACTTGCAACCTACTAACCTCAATTATTTGCTGGACGTATTCCAGTCCCTGTCTCGTCTACAAATTTTACCCTCCACAGCTCCCTCCAATACCATAGAAGTTATTCCCTGATGCCTTTAACTGACGTCCTACCATCCTGTTCCTTCTTCTTTTCAGTGTTTTCCATGTATTCCTTTCCTCGCCGAATCTGCGGAGAACCTCCTCATTCCTTACGTTGTCAGTCCACCTAATTTTCAACATTCTTCTGTGGCAGCACATCTCAAATTCTTCGAGTCTCTTCCGTTCCGGTTTTCCCACAGTCCATGGTTTCACTACCATACAATGCTGTGCTCCAAACGTACATTCTCAGAATTTTCTTCCTCGAATTAAAGCGTGTGTTTGGTACTAGTGGACTTCTCTTGGCCAGGAATGCCTTTTTTGCCACTGCCAGTCTGCTTTTTATGTTCTCCTTGCTCCGTCGGTCGTGAGTTAGGTAGCAGAATTTCTTAACTTCGCCTACTTTGTTATCACCAGTCCTGATATTAGTTTCTCGCTGTTCTCACTTCTGCTACTTCTCATTACTTTCGTCTTTCTTCGAGTTACTCTCACCCCATATTCTGTAGTCATTAGACTGTTCATTCCATTCAGCAGATCACGTAATTCTTCTTTACTTTCACTGAGGATAGTAATGTCATCATAGAATCTTATCATCGATATCCTTTCACCTTGGCCGACCGTCGTGGCCGAGCGGTTCTAGGCACTTCAGTCTGGAACCGCGCGACCTCTGCGGTCGAAGGTTCGAATCCTGCCTCGGGCATGGATGTGTGTGATGTCCTTAGGTTAGTTAGGCTTAAGTAGTTCTAGGTTCTAGGGGACTGATGACCTCAGATGTTAAGTCCCATAGTCGTCAGAGCCCTTTGAACCAGTTGAACCTTCACCTTGAATTTTAATTTCACTCTTCGACCTTTCTTTTATTTCCGTCACTGCATCTTCGACATACAGACTGAGCAGTAGGGTGAAAGGCTACATCCCCGTCGTACAACAATTCTTTCTTGGTCTTCCATTCTTATTTGTTCCTCTTGGTACTTCCACATATCTTTATTACCCGTCTTTCCCTATAGCTTACCCCTATTTTTCTCAGAATTTCGAACATCTTGCATGGTTTTACATTGTCGAACGCTTTTTCCGGGTCGCCAAATCCTATGAACGTATCTTGATTTTCCTTTAGTCTTGCTTCCATTATCGAAGCAATGTCAGAATTGCCTCTCTGGTGCCTTTACATTTCCTAAAGCCAAACTGATCGTCATATAACACATCCTCAATTCTCTTTTCCATTCTTTTGTATATTACTCTTGCCAGTAACGTTGATTCATAAGCTGTTAAGCCAACTGTGCGATAATTCTCGCACTTGTTAGTGCGAGAATTAGACTGAGCCTCTGCATTTCCCTATTCAGATTTTCTAGCTTCCTTACCACATTCAAACTTCTGACATTCCACGCCCCGACTCATAGAACGTTATCTTATGTTGTTTATTAAATTTTTTTCTCAGCATCACCACCCTCTCGGCAATTCGCTCCCGAGGATTTGAACTGGGGACAAGGCCGGAATCTTTCGCCAATAGATAGACCATTAAGATACCTGTCCTATGGATACATATTATGTGTCTTTAGTGTAGTGGTTTCCATTGCCTTCTGCATCCTTATGTCGTTGATCATTACTGATTCTTCCACCTTTACGTACAGTTTCCCACTACAGGGCAAGAGAGTGTCCTGAACATCTATCCGCACTCCACTCTCTTTGACAAGGCCGTCGGCTGAATGAGGGGTGACTGCTCATGTCGGAAGTCTTCGCCCGCCACTGCTGATTTTTTTTAAATTCAGAGTCTAAGCAGTGGCTGGGTTTCGAACCTGGGACCGAGGATGTTTTGAATACTAATCAAACACGCTACCTCTAGATCACAGGAGCAAATATTGAAGCTCTACTGAAGTGTAAACAGAAAATATTTTGGACACTGTGTGACCAGGCCTAAAATGATTTCTATAAGCAGTACCAGAACACATTTAGGCTCTGGAATGAAAGAACGTCCCATCTGCACATATACTCCGCGAGCCACCGTTCTCCCTTTCCTGCCACTCTCGAGCATAGAGCGGGGGAGAACTCATTGTCTGTATGCTACCGTATGAGCAGTGGTCCCTCCTGTCTTCGCGGTCCTTATACCGGACGTATGTTGGTGGCAGTATGGTCGTTCTGCACTCTGGTGCAAATGCCGGTTCTCTAAACATGCTCATTAGTGTTTCGCGTAAAGAACGTCTTCTTTCTTCCATGGATTCCCATTTGAATCCACAGCGCTTTCCCATAATACTTGGTTGTTGATGGAACATACCGGTAACAAATCTAGCAGAACATCACTTAACTGCTTCAATGTCTTCTTGTAATGCCACCTGGTGAATGTAGCGTAATTTTTAAAAAGAAAACGATAATATTTACTAGAGAAAGTTTTTGATTTAAAGAAATGTGAATTTCGTCAGATATGTGGACTGTATTATTACTGTTCCACTCGTGAAAGTACACTCCAATTCCTGTGGTGCGCATCATAAAGAGAAGAAAAAATATATAATTCCATTAACTCTATACATTAAAGTAACGAATACCTACAATTTGTGCGTTTAGCAGGTCATTTATAAAAGAGATTTATATTTTTACACTACGATTGATGACGCACTGGCAGCCGCCCGGATGCTTTGTATTAAATGTCGTATTTACTTTCCAGATCAAGTACATAAATTCTTCTCCGGCAGGTTGTAGTGGGGCTGTGGATAAATAAACTGAACATACTATGTATTAATTCGAAGTATATTTTTCACTCAAAAAATACAATTAGCATAACTAAAAAAAATTGGTCTTTTTTCACACATTTTTTCCAAAAAGAGCCAGGTTAGCATTTAGAGGCGCACAGTCACGTACACCGTCATCCCTACAATTGTATTAGCACTGAAGCAATGTTATTGTCACAAAGGAAAAATAAATAAGAAAAAAAATCAGTTGAACATGTAAGAAAGAATTTCTATTTTTCCTTGTTCCCTACTTATTTGTTATACTACAGGGTGATACTAGACACTGAAAGAGAACTTGTGAATAGGTCGCACAAGTGTTTTGTATGTGGTCTCATTTATAAATGAGCTTCACTTTCCTAGAATTATCACAATAAACCGAAATCAAGCATTCATCTGTCCTAGAACCAACCTCACGTACTCTTTCCATTTCATACCGTTTTGTGAAGTTACGCCTAGACATTTAATCGACACAACTATATCAAACAGCACACCACTAGTACTGTGTTCGGACAACACAGGATTGTTTTTCTTATTAAACTGCATTCATTTAGATTTTTACACATTCAGAGCAAGATGCCATCAACCATACCAAATAGAAATTCTGTCCAAGTAATCCTGTCTCTCCTTCCACAGTCACTTAACGCTCGCAATACGGGGGAGGAGGGGGTGGGGGGTGGGGGTGGTCGGGAATGGGGAGCAATCCATCGCACAAACCAGTTACGACTCTGCCTGTAGTTACTTATTCCTTAGATACTTAGGCTGTGCATGGCTCTGTTTAAAAATAATGGCTTCATTTACCCATAGGGTCGAGCCTCACACGGCTGCTTCCATGCCCCAGAGCTAAATCACTGCAAACACTAACCTAAAGCTGTGATCCTGCAGTCGAATAGTCTATGGGTTGGCTAGAATTGCGAGTTAATAAAATTATTCAGAAATATAAAATAAAAGATAAATGATTAATTTTATAACGATTCTCTATTCTAACGTCTGTAACTGATGTAGACGACAGAGAATTATGTTGAACAATGTTTATTCAAGAAAGAACATTTCAAATAAACAGGAAGTGATCCTGCGATATTCAGTTAAAGTATAGACAGAAATACTTTATCAACTGTAGTGAAGTTACGTGGATAGCGTTACGAGAATGGTAGCAGAATCTCCAAATTAAACAGTAACCGAACATACGTGAAAACTAAATCTATTTTTAATCACTATTCACGAACATTCACCAGTTCAAAACAGTTCTGAGTTGAACATGATGATTCACAAATTAACACATGCGATGCAGACCTCTCGAAATGCAAATTCCCTTCAGAAGTTAAAGCATAGTAGCGGCCGTTCACCATCCACAATCAAACACCTGCACGAGCAAATATCCCTCGTTACTACACGTAGGTCTGCCTTCTTCCAGTACTCGGCATAAAGTGTCCAAAATAGCTCCCTTGAGCTCTTCACTCCAAAAGTCCCGGTCTCCACTAGACTCCCGTCGTATTTCGCTACTGTCTACTTCTCCATTGGCTGAAGGTCGTCCCCACCAAAACTACATCGACCTTAAGCTCTACAGACATAATCTACATCTACATCCATACTCCGCAAGCCACCTCCCTTCTATTCCAGTCTCGTATTGTTCGTGGAAAGATGGATTGTCAGTATGCCTCTGAATGGGCTCTAATCTCTCTAATTTTATCCTCATGGTCTCTTGGCGAGATATACGTAGGAGGGAGCAATATACTGCTAGACTCCTCGGTGAAGGTATGTTCTCGAAACATCAACAAAAGCCCGTACCGAGCTACTGATCGTCTCTCTGAACGGTTTTTGACCTGCATGAACGTACGGCAGGGCTTAGGAAACCAAGTAATATGCGAAATTTTAAAATGTAAACAAATAATATTTTCAACACAAACTTGTGTATTTTTAAACGGATACCCCCTTTTACTTCGTATACAATCAATAGCATGAAAAATTACAAAATACTGGCCTTGGTCGCATCGCAATACGTCCATTACATCCCGAGAAATTGCGAAGCGAAGTTGACGCTTGAAGTAAATGAAGTGCACAGCTAGCGCACGTCCTGAGACTCAAGTGTGCACATCACGCTGCCTGTGTCAGGGGCTCACACAATGGGAAGGAATGCACAATCCACAAAAATAAACAAGTAACGCGTCCAACGCAAAGTTACGTTTTTCAAATTGTAAATGTATGTTTACATTCTAGCTAAATGACAACTAGAGCTACAATTACAGATAACACACTTGATTTCTCTTTGCTAAATGATTTACTAGTGCCCTGTCGCCCACAGAAACTGTATTGTTGTGCATTACATCTAGCACAGAAAATATAGCCACATCATGACCAATGTAACTGTGTCACGTCTACAAATGTTGGAAGTGACCTCCGTTTGCATCAATATATGTTTGGAGACGGGTAACGAGAGAGTGTTGCATAGATTGTAGAGTTTCTACAGATATTGCCGCACACGCCGCAGTAATACGCAATTTCTCGTACACCCACCTGAGGATTGTGTGCTACAGCAGCCAGAACAGCAATTTCGTTTCCATTACCAGTCGCTGGCGTTGTATGTGGAGCTTCTGAATATTTTCTGTCATTTTCTAACACGTATTAACAGTATAGTAGTGGCTATTTGTTACTATCATTATAGTAAATCATCTTGACTAAAGCTTAATATTAAATAATAAATTTCTAGAATTTTCAACTTCAAAATTAAAGGACTTAAGAGGACATTGGCCCTTTTTAAAATCATGACATTGGCCCTTTGGACATCAGGGTCAGGTTCACTGAATGACCAGAAACAGGTAATTTTAAGAGAAATATGTCCTTGTACACATTAATTAAATCACTTTATTCATTCCTCTAGAATTGAATAAGTGATAGCAACTGTTACATGTTCCAAAAATCACATTTTGTCACCGTAAATCATGAAAACACTGTTTGGTTTCATAATCAGTGGGGAAACTTTATTCACAATTCTTACAATCATAGAAATAATATGCGTACACTATGACTGATACTGTAAAAGGGAAGAGAAAAAATATATCACTCATTTCCGTCATCATCACCATCCTTCTTCCCCCCCACGAACCATAGACCTTGCCGTTGGTGGGGAGGCTTGCGTGCCCCAGCGATACAGATAGCCGTACCGTAAGGTGCAACCACAACAGAGGGGTATCTGTTGAGAGGCCAGACAAACGTGTGGTTCCTGAAGAGGGGCAGATGCCTTTTCAGTAGTTGTAGGGGCAACAGTCTGGATGATTGACTGATCTGGCCTTGTAACACTAATCAAAACGGCCTTGCTGTGCTGGTACTGCGAACGACTGAAAGCAAGGGGAAACTACAGCCATAATTTTTCCCGAGGGCATGCAGCTTTACTGTATGATTAAATGATGATGGCGTCCTCTTGGGTAAAATATTCCGGAGGTAAAATAGTCCCCCATTCGGTCTCCGGGCGGGGACTAATTAGGAGGTCGTCGTTATCAGGAGAAAGAAAATTGGCGTTCTACGGATCGGAGTGTGGAATGTCAGATCCCTTAATCTGGCAGGTAGGTTAGAAAATTTAAAAAGGGAAATGGATAGGTTAAAGTTAGATATAGTGGGAATTAGCGAAGTTCGGTGGCAGGAGGAACAAGACCTTTGGTCAGGTGAATACAGGGTTATAAATACAATATCAAATAGGGGTAATGTAGGAGTAGGTTTAATAATGAATAAAAAAAATAGGAGTGCGGGTAAGCTACTACAAACAGCATAGTGAACGCATTATTGTGGCCATGATAGACACGAAGCCCATGCCTACAACAGTAGTACAAGATTATATGCCAACTAGCTCTGCAGATGACGAAGAAATTGAAGAAATGTATGATGAGATAAAAGAAATTATTCAGATAGTGAAGGGAGACGAAAATTAAATAGTCATGGGTGACTGGAATTCGATAGTAGGAAAAGGGAGAGAAGGAAACTTAGTAGGTGAATATGGATTGGGGGGAAGAAATGAAAGAGGAAGCCGCCTGGTAGAATTTTGCACAGAGCATAACTTTATCATAGCTAACACTTGGTTCAAAAATCATAAAAGAAGGTTGTATACATGGAAGAAGCCTGGAGATACTGACAGGTTTCAGATAGATTATATAATGGTAAGACAGAGATTTAGGAACCGGGTTTTAAATTGTAAGACACGTCCAGGGGCAGATGTGGACTCTGACCACAATCAGTTGGTTATGAACTGTAGATTAAAACTGAAGAAACTGCAAAACGTGGGAATTTAAGGAGATGGGAACTGGATAAACTAACTAAACCAGAGGTTGTACAGAGTTTCAGGGAGAGCATAAGGGAACAATTGACAATAATGGGGGAAAGAAATACAGTAGAAGAAGAATCGGTAGCTTTGAGGGATGAAGTAGTGAAGGCAGCAGAGGATTTAATAGGTAAAAAGATGAGGGCTAGTAGAAATCCTTGGGTGAGAGAAGAAATATTGAATTTAATTGATGAAAGGAGAAAATATAAAAATGCAGTAAATGAAGCAGGCAAAAAGGAATACAAACGTCTCAAAAATGAGATCAACAGGAAGTGCAAAATGGCTAAGCAGGCATGGCTAGAGGACAAATGTAAGGATGTAGAGGCATTTATCACTAGGGTAAGATAGATACTGCCTACAGGAAAATTGAAGAGACCTTTGGAGAAAAGAGAACCACTTGTATGAATATCAAGAGCTCAGATGGAAACCCAGTCCTAAGCAAAGAAGGGAAATCAGAAAGGTGGAAGGAGTATATAGAGGGTTTATACATGGGCGATGTACTTGACGACAATATTATGGAAATGAAAGAGGAGGTAGATGAATATGAAATGGGAGATCCGATATTGCGTGAAGAGTTTGACAGAGCACTGAAAGACCTAAGTCGAAACAAGGCCCCGGGAGCAGACAACATTCCATTAGAACTACTGACAGCCTTGGGAGAGCCGGTCCTGACAAAACTATACCATCTAGTGAGGAAGATGTATGAGACAGGCGAAATTCCCTCAGACTTCGAGAAGAATATAATAATTCCAATCCCAAAGAAAGCAGGTGTTGACAGATGTGAAAATTAACGAACTATCAGTTTAATAAGTCACGGCTGCAAAATACTAACGCGAATTCTTTACAGATGAATGGAAAAGCTGCTAGAAGCCGACCTCGGGGAAGATCAGTTTGGATTCCGTAAAAGTATTGGAACACGTGAGGCAATACTGATCTTACGACTTATCTTAGAAGCTAGATTAAGGAAAGGCAAACCTGCCTTTCTAGCATTTGTAGACTTAGAGATAGCTTTTGACAATGTTGACTGGAATGCTCTCTTTCAAATTCTTAAGGTGGCAGGGGCAAAATACAGGGAGCGAAAGGCTATTTACAATTTGTGGAGAAACCAGATGGCAGTTATAAGAGTCGAGGGACTTGAAAGGGAAGCAGTGGTTGGGTAAGGGAGTGAGACAGGGTTGTAGCCTCTCCCCGATATCATTCAATCTGTATATTGAGCAAGCAATAAAGGAAACAAAAGAAAAATTCGGAGTAGGTATTAAAATCCATGGAGAAGAAATAAAAACTTTAAGGTTCGCCGATGACATTGTAATTCTGTCAGAGACAGCAAAGGACTTGGAAGATGAGTTGAGCGGAATTGGCAGTGTCTTGAAAGGAGGATATAAGATGAACATCAACAAAAGCAAAACGAGGATAATGGAATGTAGTCAAATTAAATCAGGTGATGCTGAGGGAATTAGATTAGGAAATTTGGGGAGCAAAATAACTGATGATGGTCGAAGTAGAGAGAATATAAACTGTAGACTGGCAATGGCAAGGAAAGCGTTTCTGAAGAAGAGAAATTTGTTAACATCGAGTATATATTTGTCAGGAAGTTGTTTCTGAGAGTATTTGTACGGAGTGTAGCCATGTATGGAAGTGAAACATGGACGATAAATAGTTCGGACAAGAAGAGATCCCTTAAGTTCTTTAATTTCTTTTCTGAAATGGATATGATGGCAACAGAAATAGATGCAAGTTTTGGCATAGACGAGCATCGAGTTTTCTTTCTGTTCGGATCTATCATCTTGGATGGTTCTTCTGACGAGTAGCTGTGTTTGTAGAAGACAATTCCTGGCATACCTGAGTGATACTTTATCCATTTTATCTTGTTCCAAACAATAGGATTCCATTCCGTGTTAATTTTCTTGTGCAGATAATGACTTAACATCAGGTCTTTAACGTTTTAGAAGTCCTTTTGTTCCAGTTCTATTGCAGTTATTGGTCGCTTTTGGGGAACCATGCGTATTAATTTGGCCCAGTCTCTTGGCAGTTCTACTTCAACAGTTGTTGTTTACTTTGTCTTTTCAATGACTGTGTGAATTGAGTCAGCTTCCAAGTGAGTATGTCCAACTTCAAGAAACTTATGGTTGATTTCCAAATGTCTTACTTGAATCACGAATTCTTCCACTACTCTTAGAAACATGATGGCAATAAAAATATTTCTGTTTTGTCCGGTACACGAATCGCTGTACAGGTATACCTCAGCAATTTAGTTGGCCACTTTCATCAAATAATCATATAGACAAGAAGCAATTTCTTGGCCACCTCTTCCTGCCACTGTTTCATTCCAAATGTAACATACTGGAGAACATTCTTTATGTCTCTTTACATAGATGGTCAAGTTGAAGGTCCAAAGTTGTGTTTTGTAAAATACCACACCACAGAGTAGAAAAGGAGTGGGTAGACATTTCTGCATATCAAAGGCCAGGGTTACCATATTGGAATTCTGCTCGGCTTTCTTTTTATCACTGTCTTTCTGCTCGTAAGCAGCCTGGGCTAAATTCAAATGTTGCTGTCGTTCCACTTCGACCTTACAACGTTCAGCATCATCAGTACAATTCTTGAGCATCATGGCGTATTTGTCACATTATGCACAAGTGTCGGTCTTCAGTTTGTGGAAGCTAAGATTGAAACAGGTCACAAAAACTCTTCGATAACATGCTTCACTTCTTGCCTTCATTCCTTTGGTTTGGCAAAATTCTTGATAGAGCCGGTACATTGCTGAAATTCTCAAGTCTGAAGATAAATATTTTTTAGAAGAATGAGATCGAGAATAATGGCTTTTGTAGGAAGGAAACATGTTAATGTGTTCCTTTATTAAACAATGTCGTCAGATGGAACTTTTAGATGATCAGAGTGTTTACCACATCCATCTTCAGAACACACTCCTACTTCAGAGCCCCACCTTTTCCCTCCAGTTATTGTTACCTTCTTTTGTATTAAGGAAAATATACTAAGGAACATATTCTGACATACTTCTATCTTAGTCTGCAAAGAAGTACTTCCTGGAATATTTTCGCCTGCTTGCAGTTCCTTCAGGTTTGTTCCTTAAACGCTCCACATGTTTCTTTTCCTCAGATACATGATTAGCTGTGAACTGATTTTGAGCTTCTGGGGACAATTTGTAATATTCTATAAACATTTTCTCTCTCTCATCGTCATTTACTTTTCCTCCGCAATTTTTCCTGCACTTGCACGATGATTTCAGAACTTCATCAGGTATAACTTTTCCTTTCACATATTCTTTTCCTGCAGTTCTCAATTCTTCCCTCCAATTTTTCTCCCATATTTTTTCGTTTCGCTTTCTTTTTCTGGGTGAATCCTATGGATCACATTTATTCCCCCCCCCCCCCCCCCCCTTCCACTGAACTTTGTTATTTCATTGCCAGGCTGCTGTTGAATTAGATCAATTCTTTCAATCCTTGATGATTTTTAAGTGTCTTTCGTACAGCTATATTCCCTCCATCATTGCTTTCATCACTACTTTCGCCACCACTTGGAACATATTCATCAGAATCTTCAAATACATCTTCATCAGAACTTGAAATCATGTATGACAATAATGACGAACATGCATTTCCTTCTGTACTGGTACTGGGATGACCTTAAAGAAAATAAAGATGAAATAAATTTAAAAGGCGGTTGATAATATTTTAGATTGGCATTAAGTAGAGATGCCAGTCAATTTATGGTCTTGTGTTGGAAAAATTAGGGATAAATGCTCCTGATACCAGAGTATTTTAGTAAACTTACCTTCAAGGCAAAGTGATGACTTCAGCGGTGATATTTAAGCTGCAGTTTGTTCCTCAAACTCTTCCTTGTCGCCTCTGTGAAACATGTTTGTGCCCACCAAGACTGTCTAGACTCCTCCCTAACAATGTGCCGAATGGTAAAGGGAATTGTTAAAGGAACAACTCTTATTATTGTGTATTCCCGCCAGATTTAAGTCCAATGTCACAGCACTGTTTCAATTGTTGAAACCATCTGTCAGCAAAAAAGGCCAATGTCAAGATTGGCCCTTTTATGCCGATTGGAAACTTACTAAAACACTTTGGAGCTTACAACTTAAAACCCCAGTATCTTTCAACCTATGTGGCTTAGAGATTGGCCGTTTTAGCTTTATAATGAGCATGTGAAACTATATAGCGTACACTAATAAAACCAGTTTTGACAAATGCTGACATTGGCCCTTTTAGTACCAAGCCACAGATGTATTGTTATACTAGTATAGTTATTTAATGAACAGTTAACTATTTTGCCAGTAACTTTATTTAAATGTTGATTGCATTGCTATTAGGAAACTGTGATAATTTAAAATTAGTCAATCACATGTGATAGTGGACACCACAATTGAAAAGAGGACCAAAAGACGCCTCTCTCAAGAAGGCTTAGATAATATAAATATATTTATTCATGCTGCATATATTCGCTATTTAAATGAGAATGTGATGTTCTGACAAACATTTACGTAATTAAAAAAAAGATATAACATATGTAAAAAAATCAAGAAATAAAGTAGATACAGATACGTAGCTTTCAGCGATGATAGCTTTAGTGCAATGCTATCATCTGAGATATCGCATACTGAAATCGCATTAAGCGTTTAGAAAGTGTGAATTCAGAGGTTCATTGTGAAAATTTTTCGTCACTGTGAAATACTAACTTGCGTAGTTTTGAAGATATTGAAACATTGTTATATCAGTGAATGCACCTTATTTATCTGAGGACGCCTATATATTCAGATTTGCATTAATATGTAACTGTGATTTACCGACGAAGTTCACAGAGCTGTAACTATCTTTAAGATTGTCTGAGACTCTGCCATCGCTTGGAGCATCTGCTGCACGAAGGCAGGCGAGTAACAGCCGTCCAAATTCCGAGCTTAGGGGTTTTCCCATTGCCAGCCATGTGCTCCTTGTCTCATTTCCCGCTGGCCTGCAGCGTCCACTACAGCCCACCCTGAGCCCTCGACCCGCTGGCGTTCAGCCCTACATCATAGCAATTCTAAACGGCCGATTAACTCTCCTACGTACGCGTAACATTACACCACCTTTTGCAAATATTGTATTATAGTCACATACGGTACTTTATATTTTAAAATTTTGAAAAATAGTTTTATTGTTTTTGGTGATTTCTCATGCAGATTCTGTAATTGTTTTGAATTTTTCAATAAAACAACCCAAGAATTTAAGTCTTAATAACATGTGACTTTTTGCAACAAATGTGATATTCGTATTCAAGTTCTGGACCCTTCTTAATAAACAACAATTAACGAAATCTGTATTAAAAAAAATTTTTTTTATGGTCATTAACTACCCCTCCTCTCTTTGTACACATTATGGAAAATGTGTTGGTAGCACGAAGATATTTTCAGGTTTTGGACCCTACTTATTTAAAATTTAACCTATTTAAAAAGGATGTTGTTAATAAAAGTTAACAACAATTAACGAAATTCTATTTCTAATTTTTTTGTGGTGAGCATGAAGTATTCGCCCTCCCCCCTTCCCTTGGTAATACGCGTAATGGAAAATACGTTGCTGTTGCTAGGGTTAAAGACAACGTTGTTCTGTGCACTACAGTAAACAGTCGCAGATTGCAGCTAACCCTATCCGACAGATATTTCATGTACCGGGTAATCAAAAAGTCAGTATAAATTTGAGAATTTAATGAAACACGGAATAATGTAGATAGAGCGGTAAAAATTGACACACATGCTTGGAATGACTTGGGGTTTTATTAGCACCAAAAAAATACAAACGTTCAAGAAATGTCCGACATATGGCGCTTAATCTGATCAGAATAGCAATAATTAGCATAACAAAGTAAGACAAAGCAAAGATGATGTTCTTTACAGGAAATGCTCAATATGTCCACCATCATTCCTCAACAATAGCTGTAGTCGAGGAATAATGTTGTGAACAGCACTGTAAAGCATGTCCGGAGTTATGGTGAGGCATTGGCGTCGGATGTTGTCTTTCAGCATCGCTAGAGATGTCGGTCGATCACGATACACTTGCAACTTCAGGTAACCCCAAGACCAATAATCGCACGGACTGAGATCTGGGGACCTGGGAGGCCATGCATGACGAAAGTGGCGGCTGAGCACACGATCATCACCAAAGGACGCGCGCAGAGATCTTTCACGCGTCCAGCAAAATGGAGTGGAGCGCCATCCTGCATAAACATCGTATGTTCCAGCAGGTGTTTATCAGCTAGGCTGGGGATGATGCGATTCTGTAACATATCGGTGTACCTCTCACCCGTCACGGTAGCTGTCCAGCGCCATCTGTCGGATATTTTGTGAACGTTGTTTTCTTTTTTGGTGCTAATAAAACCCCATGTCATTCCAAGCATGTGTGTCAATTTTTACCTCTCTATCTACATTATTCCGTGGTTCATTAAGTTTTCAAATTTATACTGACTTTTTGATCACCAGATATATAAGAGAACATGAGCGGTCCTATCACAATTTTCTGAGGTACTCCTGCCGATAGTTTTGTCTCTGAGGGATACTCGCCGTCCAGAGCAAAGTACTGGGTTTCATTACTTAAAATTCGAGCCACTCGCTTGTATACCTTTTCAGTATGCTAGGACCTTTGGTCACGGTCTGCATTATGGAACTACGTCATACACCTTCCGGAAACCTAGGAATACGTAATCTGCCTGGTGCCCTTCACCTAAGGTCGACAGGATGTGGCGCAACGTGGGGAGACGGCTCGCTGGTAGCGCGAGCAAGCTGGATCTCGCAGCCGCAGCGGCGGGCGCCCGCAGTGGTTCATCGATTCCCGTGCAGCGCCGCCAGACACAGATACGAGCTGCAGCCCTGCAGCTGGACTGCCGGCTCTGCGACTTCGCCTCCCACGCCGCGTCCGTCCTCCTACGCCGGTCACAAGGATCTCCCACGTCCGCCCGCCGTCATGCCGATAAATTCCGTAGGATAACACACACGCGTGGGCAGAAGCGTTCATACGCAGGAGTCCTTTCAGTTCAGTTTACTGTACATCTTTTAACAGTACTAGTACGAGCGTAATAAATTTAAAACTTTACAATAACAGCGTTGTACCTTCTGCAGTGAATACGCCACTCTATGTCTACACTGCTCAACATTAAAACTGGGACACCAGTGTTTATACAGTTACAAGGAAACTCGTTTCTCCTCGGTACTTCTGTTAGACATTCTCCTGCACGAAGTGAGCTCGTTTATTACCTTTGCACACTGTCCTGTCCCACAGCTTGCCACAGTGGCAATTGATTGTGGCCCTGTTGTGGCTAACTTCAGGAATATAAATGTTGTGTTGGCAGAAGAGCCAACACCGTGTTACAACTGGAGGCCGAAATGCACCCGTTTTAGCTCACGCAGGCTGGCGTGAGGAGGGAAGAACTATACTGACGTGACGTCTGGAACATGACAAGGAATTAGAATTCAGAAGGAAGTAATTAGTTTGATACTTAACTTTAATCCATTAATGATTAACGTCGCTCTTGACGGTACATGATTCACAATATTATCAGTTCAGAATACATTCTTGAAGAATATGGCGACTTGCTAGGTCGTAGCAAATGACGTAGTGAAGGCTATGCTAAACTGTCGTCTCTGCAAATGAGAGCGTAAGTAGACAGTGAACCATCGCTAGCAAAGTCGGCTGTACAACTGGGACTAGTGCTAAGGAGTCTCTCTAGACTAGACCTGCCGTGTGGCGGCGCTCAGTCTGCAATCACTGATAGTGGCGACATGCGGGTCCGACGTATACTAACGGACAGCGGCCGATTTAAAGGCTACCACCTAGCAAGTGTGGTGTCTGGCGGTGACACCACAATAAATAAGTTAACTACTGAATTATAAGGTCGTCACTAAGCATCATTACTTAGAAAAGAATAAAGGAAGCTCTTCTGATATTCATGTCAAATGCCTATCACGGAAGATACACATCTACTAAAGAACGGTTGTGATGGTTGTACCGTGAGACACAGTAAATGCATTTTTATTAATTTAAGAACACAGATCACCAAAAGAAGTTTCCAGCAATGATCATCCATTACGTCACTATTACTTACACGCTATTCCCATAATTAAATATTTGTATTGGCAAAGACATACTATACATAAATAACTCAAACTTCTTCAAACCAATCGCGAACAACTGTGGCCCGTTGACATGGCGCACTGTTGTCGATAAAAATTCCATATTTTTTTGGGAGCTCGTTCATGGATGGCTGTAAATGGTCTCCAAGAAGCCGAATGTAACCATTACTAGTGATTGGTTCTGATGGACCAGAGGACCCGGTCCACTCCATGTGAACACAGCACACACCATTACAGAGCCATCACCAGCTTGCACAGTGCCTCATTGACAACTCGGCTCCATGGCATCGTGGGGTCTACGCCACGCTCGCACTCTACCATCAGCTCTTACCAACTGAAATCGGGACTTATCCGACCAGGCCATGGTTTTTCATTTGTCTAGTGTGCAACCGATACTGACACGAGCCCAGGAGAGTCGCTGCAATCGGTGTTGTGCGGTTAGAAAAAGATACTCACGTCGGTCGTCTGCTGCCACGCCAAATTTCGCCGCATTGCTCTAACGGGTACGTTCATCATACGTCCTACATTGATTTCTGCGGTTATTTCACGCGGTGTTGCTTTTCTGTTAGCACCGACAACTCCACGCAAACGCCACTGTTCTCGGTCTTTAAGTGAAGGCCGTCGGCCACTGCGTTGTCCGTTGTGAGAGGCAATGCCAGAAATTTACTATTCTCGGCACACTGTTGACACTGTGGACCTCGGAATATTGTATTCCCTAACGATTTACGAAATAGAATGTTCCAAGAGTCAAGCTCCAACTACATTTTCCGCGTTCAGAATCTATTAATTTGCGTCGTGCGACCATAACCACGTCAGAAACCTTTTCACTTAGATCACCTACACCATCAATGCACTGCTCTTTTAACCTTGCGAATGCAATACTACCGCCATCTGTATATTTTCATGCCGCTATCCCACGACTGTCGTCACCTCAGTGCATACAGGGTGTTACAAAAAAGTACGGCCAAACTTTCAGGAAACATTCCTCACACACAAATAAAGAAAACATGTTATGTGGACATGTGTCCGGAAACGCTTAATTTTCATGTTAGAGTCATTTTAGTTTCGTCAGTATGTACTGTACTTCCTCGATTCACCGCCAGTTGGCCCAACTGAAGGAAGGTAATGTTGACTTCGGTGCTTATGTTGACATGCAACTCATTGCTCTACAGTACTAGCATCAAGTACATCAGTACGTAGCATCAACAGGTTAGTGTTCATCACGAACGTAATTTTGCAGTCAGTGTAATGTTTACAAATGCGAAGTTGGCAGATGTCCATTTGATGTATGGATTAGCACGGGGCAATAGCCGTGGCGCTGTACGTTTGTATCGAGACAGATTTCCAGAACGAAGGTGTCCCGACAGGAAGACGTTCGAAGCAGTTGATCGGCGTCTTAGGGAGCACGGAACATTCCAGCCTATGACTCGCGACTGCGGAAGACCTAGAACGGCGAGGACACCTGCAATGGACGAGGCAGTTCTTCGTGCAGTTCACGATAACCCTAATGTCAGCGTCAGAGAAGTTGCTGCTTTACAAGGTAACGTTGACCAAGTCACTGTATGGAGAGTGCTACGGGAGAACCAGTTGTTTCCTAAACCATTACAGCGTGTGCAGGCACTATCAGTAGCTGACTGGCCTCCACGAGTACACTTCTGCGAATGGTTCATCCAATAATGTGTCAATCCTCATTTCAGTGCAAATGTTCTCTTTACGGATGAGGCTTCATTCCAAGGTGATCAAATTGTAAATTTTCACAATCAACATGTGTGGGCTGACGAGAATCCGCACGCAATTGTGCAATCACGTCATCAACACAGATTTTCTGTGAACGTTTGGGCAGGCATTGTTGGTGATGTCTTGATTGGGCCCCATGTTCTTCCGCCTACGCTCAATGGAGCACGTTATCATGATTTCATACGGGATACTCTACCTGTGCTGCTAGAACATGTGCCTTTACAAGTACGACACAACATGTGGTTCATGCACGATGGAGCTCCTGCACATTTCAGTCGAAGTGTTCGTACGCTTCTCAGCAACAGATTCGGTGACCGATGGGTTGGTAGAGGCGGACCAATTCCATGGCCTTCACGCTCTCCTGGCCTCCACCCTCTTGACTTTCATTTATGGGGGCATTTGAAAGCTCTTGTCTACGCAACCCCGGTACCAAATGTAGAGACTCTTCGTGCTCGTATTCTGGACGGCTGTGATACAATACGCCATTCTCCAGGGCTGCATCAGCGCATCAGGGATTCCATGCGACGGATGGTGGATGCATGTATCCTCGCTAACGGAGGACATTTTGAACATTTCCAGTAACAAAGTGTTTGAAGTCACGCTGGTACGTTCTGTCGCTGTGTGTTTCCATTCCATGATTAATGTGATTTGAAGAGAAGTAATAAAATGGAAAGTAAGCGTTTCCGGACACATGTCCACATAAGATATTTTCTTTCTTTGTGTGTGCGGAATGTTTCCTGAAAGTTTGGCCGTACCTTTTTGTAACACCCTGTATAGCCAAACCTAGTATCTCGTCCATGAGTGCTACCGCATTTCCATGGAAAGTATAACTCGGCCAATATTGTGCAGCTCATGGGGTGCGTCCGTCATTCATCAAGATGCACCCAAAAGTAAGATGCTGTCCCACGCATTTTAGAGGCTGGCATCTGTACTGCATTCAACTCCTCGATTGCGAGTTGAGCTAATACACTATCGCCTAAGCCCCTACCACAAGCCAGGCCTCTTCCCCTTGCTGCAAAACAACGGTTTATTACTTCTTACTGGAGACATACGTCCTCTTTTGATTGGAACCTTTAACTCTCTTTTTTTATTATTATTATTTACTAACTTAGCGCTCTCTGCTGCGCCCGCGTAGACTATACGGTCTGCGGAAACTTTTTTTTCTCTGTAATCGAATTTTTATGTTGTTATATCCATTACCCTCGTGAGCCGCCCGGTCTGGGGCGTCTTGTCACGGTCCGCGCGGCTTTCCCCGTCGGAGGTTCGTGTCCTCCCTCGGGCATGGATGTGTGTGTGTGTGTGTGTGTGTGTGTCGTCCTTAGCGTAAGTTAGTTTAAGTTGGATTAAGTAGTGCGTAAGCTTAGGGACCGATGACCTCTGCAGTTTGGTTCCATAAGACCTTACCACAAATTTCCAAATTTTTACTCTCTTGTAAACCTACATACTATAAAATACTTAGTGACCTTCTACATGTGCTGCCGGTCGTTTCATAATTAAAGTATTCCAACGGGTTTAATTGAATCTCATATAACGAGTCAAAAAAAAAAAAAAAAAGAGACAAATCTGATAACTGGTTCTACAGCGCCTGTATTACATCCAGTATTGAACTCTCTCATCTCAAACGGATATTCCTGTACATAGAATAACATTTAAAAGTGGTATCTATTTTGTCTTGAGTAATGATTAGTTTGTGTAGTAACTACAACAAAAATAATTTTATAAACATATGTTACGCCTACCGAAAAATTAATGTATTAAAGATCGGTTTCCTTTTACGCAATTCTGACAAAGCCGACTTGTCGTAGTGACGGTTAAACAGCTTTCTTTGATTAAGTTCACAAACTGCAACACCTTCTAAATTTTCACGCTAATTAAGGCCATAAGAGAATGTGAAAGGTGGCTACACTGAGCCACAGCGCCAGAGATCGCTAGAGAGCATTGTTCCGCCGCCTCCACTGGCGGTGATTATTGAGATGTCGTAGTCAGTGCTTGTCCAGGACTCGTAGTAGTCAGTTCGTGTTCAGATGTGCTAGGAAGGAAGGGCTTGCTGAGATGTGATACTGAAAACTTCTTGTTGAGATGTGGTAATAGCGAGTCGGTGTGGAGATATATTGTAATGATTAGAGTGATTTTGGTCAATATATGAAGGTAACGAAACTTGATTTATTTTTCATTATTTCCATGTTTTAAATAATGCGTCATTACAGGTTCAGTCAACAAAGCGTCTGGCTTGTGTTCTTGTATTAGAGTGTAATTCTGGTTTTCTTGAGTAATTATGGCACTTTTATTTTCTTTAATTAATTCAGTATAAATGATATTTAAAATTTCTTGTGTTGTTGAAGAAGAACCGTGCCAGATGCGTACGTTGAGTTATACTTCCACACGCAGAACAGTTACACTTGTGCTTTGGTTTCGTAGGTTTTATAGTTGCTGGGGACTTAATTAATTAATTGTGTTAATGAAAATTTCCATTTCATTCTTTGTTATTGTTCTATGCAGTCAGATAGCGTAATAATACTAGTCAGGGCCAACCGTTACGAGACTTCGTAATCGAACAGTCAGCTACTAAAGCAAAAAATTAAAATTATTTTCATTATATATTAATTAAGCCCCCATGCACGTGGCGACCGCTGCTTCGGATCGTCCCTTGGAATCTTCTGATTGTAGAAATAGTAGACAGTAGGATTGTTGTAGTAATTTGTAGTTTAGTAATTGTAGTCTATATTGCATGTGTAGATTTGGTAATTGTCATTCTTCTAATGGTATTTTTTTGCAGAATTTAATTTTGTTATCTTGTATACGGGTTTGACAATTTAGTGCAATTATTTCAATTGTTCGTTAATCGTGTTTGAGGGAAACATTTCGTGTGAATGGTATTGTTGGAGATAAAGTGTCATTGTGTGTAATTTTCATATAGTGACGAGTTTTGTATGTTTTGTAAATGATTACGCGATCGACGAAACAGGCAAAAATGATGAATAGCCAGAATAACGAAATTGTTAACATGGCGAACTCGCCAACACAGGAGAACAGGATGATGAATAATGGAGTTGAAAACAATTTAATAAGCAGGGAAAATAGTCCAGAACTAGTTCAAAATTTTTCACAATCAAAAAATTTTCAGAATACGAGATTAACGACAGAAGATATGCAGCAGTTGTTGGGTGCAATATTAAATTTGGGATCTCAGTTAGAATCACTACGAAGAACAATTAAAACCGAATTCAAAACAGTGGGATCACAGTTAAGATCTGAATTAAAAACAGTGGGATCACAGTTACGATCTGAAATTAAAACTGATATGGGAACAATGGAAACACGGTTAGACTCACGGGAATCACAAATAGGAACAAATAAAACCGAGATGGAAACAATGGAAACACAGTTAGGCTCACGAACAGGGACATGTTTCAAAAACATGAAAGATGAATCAAAGAAAGAAATTAGAGAAGAAGTACAACCGATTTTGAAGGGTCACAATAATAGTTTAATTTCAACAGGAGTTAGACAAGAGGAACAGGACAGGGAACAGGAAGAAAAAGATCGCATGATAGTTCAAAAATTTTCAGAGTTAAATTTACAACGTGCACACGATAATGAAGAAGTATTTGAAAGAATTGAGGAATCAGTACCAAATGACTTAACGCAACAGTGTGAACAGTCAACTACTAAATGTGACAATACCGAAACCCGAGTTGCGACACTGACGGAAGACGTAAACTTATCGGAAAGAGTTGAGGAGATTCCAGATAAATTGACAAGTCTTAACTTAAATGGGGACAGAGATTCAGATGATACAGCACCATTGCCATTTGCAGAAACCGAAGAGTACCAGAACATAAATAAGCATGTTGAAAATCAGGGAAAAGTTAATGAACGCGTCAAAAAGGAATCTGAGGCATTACAAAAGCAAGACAAATATATTGAAAGCGAAATCGCAGGAAAAGACAGCAGACGAAATTTAGAATCACAGATACCAGAGGGGTTTGAAGAAGATAATTTGTTTCATTTACGGGACGCAACAAGAGAGCGCCAGGCGCGCGAACTTGACAATAATCGACATTCAAACTGGGACAGACGCGGTAGGTCTTTGTCGCCACGAGGCGAAAACTTTGACTATAAACACTTTTTGACTGTTCGGAAATTTAAAATCTTCCGCAATTCTAAGAATGACATACATCCATGTGCATGGTTAGATCAATTTACGTACGCACTTCCGCCAAAGTTGCCACTAAGTCACAAACTAGAAATTATGTGCGGCTATTAAAGTCCTCAGGGGATTCACTACACTAAGTGAATATGTGCCGTAGCGAGCATAGGGCCCCGAGCTGTAGTGGTGCTATTTCCCTTTTAGTTTTCTGCACCGCTGCCTACTCTTTCACTATTCTTTGCATCTACAAAAACAATTCTTCCACTATCCATCTATCCAGACAGTAGGTAAAGATTAACCGGATTTGACTGTTTTACCCAAAAGTGACTTTGGAAATTACCGTTTGGACTTACTAGATTTTCTGCAGCATTCATTCGTAGTTTAAATGAAATTTTACCTGTTTATCTTCGTGACAATATTACTTCTTATGTTGACGACATTCTTATTACTAAACGTTCTTGGAGTGAGCACAACAACATTTTGGATTCATTATTACGTATTTTTGCAAGAGTTGCTATTACAGTGAATTTAAAAAAAAAATCTGAATTTGGTCGTTCTCAGGTGAAATTTCTCGGTCACATTATTTCTACAGACGGTATTCTTCCTGATCCAGAGAAACTAGACGCTATTCGTAATTATGCTGTTCCTTCTACAAAATGTGATGTTCGTAGTTTCCTTGGTGTCTGTAATTTTCTTAGACGCTTTGTTAGATTGGATGATTTGGCCACACCTCGTTTACACATTTCAGTTATGCACACTTTGGTCCCAGAAAATGCTTTCATAAATTACGAGAAAATTGTTGCTTCAGTAATATGGAAAAACGTATTCGATCTGTTCTTGCCAAATGCAAATTATGTCAACAGGCAACGTTAAAATTTTTGTGGAATGACATATTTTTGAGACATCAACAGTTATACGTAAACATGCGGAGAGTACAAGGATACCGCGCCGTGTTCCGGCGGCGGCAGATACTCAAAGCAACAGTCAGTCTGCGCGCCGCACAAGGCAGTCGTTGACCGCAAACAATCACCTCCTACGTCACGCGCCTACAGCTGATCGAGCGCTCAGTGCGAATGCACTGACAGCCGTAAACAAATACACAGTCTAATTTCTCCGACTAAATTCTGTATAAAGCTATGGTGACTTTATAAATTATGTTATTAACGTTCAGTATTTTTCAGGATACGGTTGTGTAAAATATTTAAGACCTTTAGGTAAATTCTGTGCGTGTCCGACGTTAAGACGACTTGCTATTGAGAAAATTTCAGGAAGAATGTCATTTCGAAGAAGAAAGTAATAAACAAAAAAGGTAACGATTAATTGAGTTTATTTTTCAGGTAACATATTTCCACTTAGGTACGTACTTTAGACGTAATTTGCTGCTCGCGATTACGTGATTCATACTTTGTGCTAAATTTCATGTTCTATGAATTTACTAGTGAAGCGACGTGCTTGCGCACATTAACTGATTTTGACAATGATTGACTAATGAACAGGGTTGTTATTTGTATATATTATGCATTGCTTGGCTGCACTGCTTTTTCACTGATGTCATATTTTTTATTATGTGCCTGCTGTGCTTATTTATTTAAATTATAACTGTCACCCTATTAGTTGTGCTGTTATGTATGTAGGTTACACTTTGTGATTTATCTGCTTGCGCCTTCATGTTTACTTATTAAGATTACATACGAACATTTATTTGCTTATGCTGATATGATGCTAATGACTTGTTTATTACGTAAGATATATGTTTGCTGCTTTTTGTATGGATTGCATATTTACACATTTCTGTTTTGTTGTCATAACTACTCTCCAATTTAGAATATAGCAATGATGATGTACAGTGTACGAACATAGAGTTTAGGTTACACTGTGGTATTAATTATAGATTGTTCGCTTGGCAGAGCCTCGTTGTAAGAATTGTGCTGCATCCACTTGTTGACATTCTGTTCTCTACTGGTATATTTACTCGCTATTGCATGTTTTGCTTATGCTCAGTGCCTTATATTTTAAGATAAGAAAATGAACTGCTATAATTCGACGAACGACATTAGTACAAGAAACTTCACAGAAGCCACATGAGCTGGAGGTTTTATGGAAGGTGTATAAATTTATGCTAATAGGAAGGAAGCTAACGACATGACATACCAACGCTAGGTTAGACCATTAACAGTTATTACACTGCATTCTTCGTGAGCAATTGAAATAGGAAGTGACACTTGACACAAGAAATACTCCATATGTTTGCTTCTGTTTGCCATAATTTTTGAAGTGGTGTACACACTGTGAAATATTATGATCATTCACACTCCGTAATCGTACTTAATTACTGAAAGTTATTCAAACTAAAGGCTGTTAGAGGTCATGTATGCATTTCTTTTATTTAATGATGGACAAGGAACCAAAATGTGTCTTATAATTTATAATGAGTAGAAAATTTGGGTCAGATGGATTACACAGAGGTTGTGTGTAGACACTGTGTCTTCGGATTGTATGAGATGATGAATTGAAGTTGCACTAGGATTTTGTCTGTACTTGTTCGAGGAGACTGACTACAGGAAAGAGTTGTTATGGAAGTGAAATGATATTGGTGCTGAGGTTTATATATATCGACGTAGTGAAGAGGTATTATTGAAGTATTAAGATTAAGTGATGATTATTGGAGTTTTCGTGGACAAGAGGTAAGGTAAATGATATTGATGATAAGGTTTATATGTATCGACGTATTGAAGAGGTATTAGTGAATTATTGAGATTATGCTAACGATTATTGGAGTTTTGGTGGATAAGAGGTAAAGTAAGTGAGGAGCATATTTTTTTTGTTGGTCCATATGGAACAAGGAGGATGAAGATGGCAGACTAGAACACTCAAGTAGAAGGAAGATTGTCTACACACACACTTTGTCAAATCACAAAGCAGTATATACTTTTTTTTGAGAGAGGAAGCATTTGCATATCTTGGTACAACTAAAGTTGTTCAGCAACCGTACATTTTGATCTGGCTTGGCAAACATTGGTCTTGACATGATGACTATGACGTTGACTTAACTATTATTGACTGTTATACATTGCTGCCACTACTACTTGGTACACATGATGAACATCAAATCTTGGACAGAGTTACATTTACACAGTTAACACTATTCAATTACACAGTAGTACTTAATGTGGATGAAAGATGAGTGAGTGTGTTTTGTGTGTTTTCCTTTCCTAATCCTACCCACCTATCTCCTAAATATTATTTTATTTGTTGGTAGTGGCTTGCACTGACACCCATAAATGTTATAGGTTTACTGGTATTTGTGTATTGTAATAGTTAATAGGATAATTATCTGATATCATTTGTGTGTTTGTTATGATTTGTATGTTTAGTGTAAAAGCATTGTATGTGTATTCAAACTATTGTTCATGCCTGAACTGTCTGATTAGTGATGGTGCTGCACTTTTCAACATGATGCGTGACATTTAGTCATGTTTAATTTCTGCTGATGAACTGTGTGATCAGTGATTGTAAAAAATTATGGACTGTTACTTGTACCTTTTCTACATGATTGGTGCCGCTAGGACATGTTTAATTTCTGCTTATAAACTCTGATGAACAGTGTGATCAGTGCTAGTGAATTTTATGGAACTGCTTCTGCTGAGAAATGTGACTTGTTGATGTCTGCACCTGCTCAACATTGCTGGGTGCCACTGATGGACTGTTTCTACTGAAAAGATGTCACCTGTTGATATCTGTACCTACTCAACATTGCTGGTGCCACTAATGGAACTGCTTCTACTGAAATGGTGTTACTTGTTGATGTCTGCACCTGCTCAACATTGCTGGGTACCACTAATGGAACTGCTTCTACTGAAATGGTGTTACTTGTTGATGTCTGCACCTGCTCAACATTGCTGGGTGCCACTGATGGACTGTTTCTACTGAAAAGATGTCACCTGTCGCTGTCTGCACCTGCCCAACATTGCTGGATGCCACTGATGGACTGCTTCTACTGAAATGATGTCACTTGTTGGTGTCTGCACCTGCTCAACATTGCTGGTGCCACTAATGGAACTGCTTATACTGAAATGGTGTTACTTGTTGGTGTCTGCACCTATTCAACATTACCGGGTGCCACTGATGGACTGCTTCTACTGAAATGATGTCACTTGTTGGTGTCTGCACCTGTTTAACATTACTGGGTGCCACTGATGGACTGTTTCCACTAAAAAAATGTCACTTGTTGGTTTTTGCACCTGTTGACCATTGCTGGGTGCTACTGCTGGAACTGTCAACTGCTTATTCTTGGGCTATGGAAAGCGTTTATGTGAATATTTGTATAAACTGATTTTTTGTGTATTACTGTTTGTGAAAAGTTATGAGACTCTTACCTGCACATATTCGTCATTGCTGACGCTATTGATTGAATTGTTTAACCACATAATACTTGTGTAAACTATTATGTAAAGTCACATGTATGAAAGAATTTGTATTGCTTACTGTATTCTATATAATAGGTTATTGAAAGGTCAGTGCAAAGCCAAAATTTTATCTAGTTATATGATATTTACGTATTAATATTATCTTTTATTTTTGTCTGTATTTTTTTTTGACGAATTTGGTGGTATTTTCACCACCAATGCTGGCAAAAATACCATCAAATTCTAGCCGTGGAGGAATGGCATATGAAAGGTGGCTACACTGAGCCACAGCGCCAGAGATCGCTAGAGAGCATTGTTCCGCCGCCTCCACTGGCGGTGATTATTGAGATGTCGTAGTCAGTGCTTGTCCAGGACTCGTAGTAGTCAGTTCGTGTTCAGATGTGCTAGTAGGGAGTGCTTGCTGAGATGTGATACTGAAAACTTCTTGTTGAGATGTGGTAATAGCGAGTCGGTGTGGAGATATATTGTAATGATTAGAGTGATTTTGGTCAATATATGAAGGTAACGAAACTTGATTTATTTTTCATTATTTCCATGTTTTAAATAATGCGTCATTACAGGTTCAGTCAACAAAGCGTCTGGCTTGTGTTCTTGTATTAGAGTGTAATTCTGGTTTTCTTGAGTAATTATGGCATTTTTATTTTCTTTAATTAATTCAGTATAAATGATATTTAAAATTTCTTGTGTTGTTGAAGAAGAACCGTGCCAGATGCGTACGTTGAGTTATACTTCCACACGCAGAACAGTTACACTTGTGCTTTGGTTTCGTAGGTTTTATAGTTGCTGGGGACTTAATTAATTAATTGTGTTAATGAAAATTTCCATTTCATTCTTTGTTATTGTTCTATGCAGTCAGATAGCGTAATAATACTAGTCAGGGCCAACCGTTACGAGACTTCGTAATCGAACAGTCAGTTACTAAAGCAAAAAATTAAAATTATTTGCATTACATTTTAATTAAGCCCCCATGCAAATGATCTTCTCCGAACGCACTTTTTTATTTCTAAGCGAGAAGTCTGATACCAAGTTTCAGAGATGTAACTTTAAAAATGAATCTGAAGTCGTTTTGATTAATTTTTCGGCCGCGACTGTCCAAGAAATATGTAGAGGTTTTTAATTACCGCTACCAGTCCCAAGCTGGTGACTGTTCGCGGGCGTTAAAAACCTCTACATATAACTTTAAAAGTGCTTCATTGAATCATTAATAATGATTTATTTTCAAAAAGAACTTTCACTCACTATTTCACCTCCTTCGGGGCTGAATTTCCAACAACGCTGAAACGCGTATTTTTTTTTTATTTCTGACCGAGAAACCAAATACTAAATTTCTGGAATTTCGACAAACATCTTCTTAAGTGATGACTTCAGTATAAGATCATCTCCATCTCCAAATTTCAACTTTCTATCCTTAGCGGTTTCGGCTGGCCGATGATGTGTCAGTCAGAGAATTTCATTTTATACTGGATGTTTCATAATTCATGTTACACACTTCTAGGGAATATTGAGGGGACTTTGAAAATCAACTTTTACATAGGAACACATGTCCGGAAACCTCATCCAACGACGCTACAGAGCGTCGAAGTTATAGGCACCGGTGCCTGTAATTGTATTTATATACAGGGTGATTCCATGATAATGTTACAAGCTTTTAAGGATGACGGAGGATAGATGTATCAATTTGAGGTAAGTGACCCCTACCGGAAACGAACGAGTCGATAGTTTAACCGAAAACGGCTCTGGTACCGCTGACAGTAGAATATACGTACTGCTACTGTTGTTGCTAAGACTGTAGGGACTCTGCATACCTTAAGATCTATAGCACTTGTTCAATAGAGCAAATGTGTTTCATACTAGCGAAGATGAACAAGTGCTTATGGCTCCCCAGATAAGCATTTAGACATTTTTTCTTGTCTTGGTTCATACTACCACCTCTGAAAGTTGCATACTATACATTCTTAGCAACAACAGTTCTGGTACGTGTACTGCACTGTCAGAGGTATCAGAATGATTTTCGCTTGTAACTTTCGACTCGTTCCTTTCCGAACCAGGGACCCTTATCTCAGATTGATACATTTATCCTTCATCATTTTCGAAAGTTTGTAACACCATCACGGAATCCCCTGTATGCTCGTATAAATAAATTTACAGGCGCCGGCGCCTATAACTTTGACGCTCTATAGCGACGTTGGATGACGTTCCCGGCGTATTCCCATGCAATCGCGTATTGTCATCCATAATAGCGAAGTTAGGGCCGAATGCGTCCCTGAAAAGACGCGCATGTGTTGCCACCTCTCGCCATATGAACCGCTTATTGCAGAAAGGCAACATGTCCACATTTTCTACTTTCACAGTAGAGACAAAAACTGAAGAAACTGGTTTAATGTAAATTATCTCTTGGCTCGTATTTCTGGTTTCTTCGTATACTCGAAAAGGTCAAGTACGACGTAAGGGGAAAGAAGGGGACGACTTTGTAGATGTTGGACATGTTCCCTTTCTGCAGTACATTGAATTTTGAAATTAATTTTAGGATTAAGTTATTTGTTTTATTGTAGAACTGTACATACAAACGACTTTTGTTGTAATAAACAGTGTTTGTTACACATTTATGAATAATATTTGACGTTGCATTACTCAGTTACCATTACCTACATCATGAGACGCCGTTGTTGTTGACCATGATGTGACTGAATTCCAAAACTGCGTATTGTCTTGAGAGACATGGACCAAACATTTCTTGCTGTCATCCATTTTTTGTTATTTATAGGCAGTACAGACATGTAGGATTTCTTTGAAGAGATCCAAAGGTGCAACGGTGGCACTGCTTTTCCAGCCTAAAAGTGTCCATCGTCAAGTCAGCAACACTCATGTTGCACGTAACACTATGCGGACTTTCAGCTTAGGAACGACTTTGCCATACGCATCATCACTCATGCGTAGGCCAACAGGAACTCTAGTCAATAAAAGAGTCCTTTTTATTTTGAACAAAGAAAAACTTGTTATCGTTTTCTGAGGAATGTTTTATGAGTTCAACTCTCATCCATTGTATAGTATCTTTTCTTCTTCCACACATATTCCAGACTATTTTGATATCTGCAGGTTTCCTTTATGTGGTAAATAATATATAGATGCACTCTGAAACACGGTAATAAAAAAACGGATGTCTTTAAATTTCGAACTAGTTCTCTTTGTGCAGTAAGTGATTCATATGATACGAAATGTGCCCAGGAACATTGTGATTACGTAGGCTTTCCCGGCGTAATAAGTCTTGAAAGTCTCTTCGGGTTTGCTGCCGGATCCTAAAACTTGACTCGATATTTCGGCGATCCAACTGTTCGCCATCTTCAGGAAATGCTGCTTCTGCTGTTGAGTCCCGCTGAGAACGCGTTCGTTTCGGTAGTAGAGATGTTATGGTGTGGGTAGGCCAAATGTTTCATCTGCGCACTGACATCGAAAGCTTTTAAATCGGCACACTCATCAATCATCGTTATTGTTCACTCTTGCCCCCTGTGCGTCTTTTGAGAGGTGCATTTGACACTATGGGTGTCAATGCACAACGTATCACTGTGTGTGCGGCGCTTAAAAATTGGTGTGATACAATAGTATGTTCATGAGTGAATACATTTTTTAAGGAGGAATTTATAACTTGGATTTCCATCTTCCGTCTTTGATGTCTGCAGAGTGTGATCCGCGAGCGATTGGCTTGAAGATTTCGATTGTTCATTCAATTTCTGTACGACCAAAACCTTATAGAATTTGACTGAAAATTACTGTCACCTTCACCTCCACGAGTAACCCTTCTAACGGATGGGTGTAGATGTTTAGATGTTTCCAGTCAGTTACCTGCACTATTTTTTTTTTAAGCGAGAGCTTAGCAATTCGTGATTTCTCAACATTCTTGGGATGATATGATTAAATCAATTCGGATCATTCGCGACGTATGTATCCCGAGCGCGGCCTATGATATATTTGATTCTAACCACAGTTTTTTTGCATTAGGTATACATAAATTAAATGTTTTGAGTTCGTCTATGAAGTAAGTCGATAGCGACTATCTATCAGATCTATCAAACATGCCCTTCAAACTTTTATAGTGATGTTTCGGCCTTTTATAAAATGACTTAAGATACCTAACTGAAGAGAACGGGTTTTCCCACTTTTGCTCACACTATACCGAAAAATCTCTTTTCATATGCATGGTCCTGATGAGTAATATAACATGATGGAGAAAATTTCATCGACTTCACATCATCTATTATCTGTTGGAAGAATTTCGATAGATTTTTCGGGGTTACATGTGAAAGAGCAGAAATGGGACGATAAATCGAGAAGAGTGAAAAAGAATAGAAAAAGTTATTCTGGGACATTACGGGGAAAGAATGTCTCTTTCGTGTATCAACAAAGTTGTTAGAGGCTGCCGAGCGATAATACAGTGTACCTTCAATCCACAAATTAGCTGTTCTTATTTCCTCAGTACAATGAGGAGAGGTTGTCAATAATTTTGTAATACTTTTAATAAAGACAGACTTCCATTTTGTTGCAGGTGTCAGAGAACTCGTAAGGGACTAGGTGGACATTTTTAAAGAACAGATATTGAAAAGTATTACGCATCTCAATTAGTTTGTGAGGAACTATTTTGTTACGTCTACTTATATCACGAGACTTAGCGAACGTTTTGTCATCAGCCACTGATTGTGTACGAAAGGCTTTGCCAGTTTAATAGAGGGTGGCAGTGCAATATATAGGGTTGTTGCCATCGAATTAGATTTACTTTCAGCGGATATATCAGAATTCCTATATCACTTCGTTTAGTAAAGTTAAAATGATCTTCTCTTTAACGAAATAAAAGAATTATATAGCTTTCCACTCAGTTCAATTACTCTCCATCTGCTTCAATTCAAACAAAATCATTTCATCCACATTAACCAATATTTTAAAAATCATTTAGTAACCTGAGAACCCAACCATGACTGAACTGCGGTACTGGGTTTATGACAGTCGTTCCTAACCTTTCTGATTGTGAGGCCATTACCCTTGTAGGAGATCACGTTTTTAGTCAAAAGCCCAGAAAAATTCAGCATGTTAGTAAACTTTCTATTAAGAATAGAAACGTCATCTTTTTCAAAGTAACGAAAGGTAAGTAATATATTGTTAACAATCAGACAGTTGAATCGCGTTGTTTAAGTCTGTACTAAACCAGACAACAATGGCTGCATAAGACGAATGGTAATGCCTAATTCGACACGTATCTCCTTTATTTCGGCCAATGGAACTGGAAACTACGCTCCAAGTGAATTCGGTTTCTCGCTTTTGCTTTCGTTCCTACTGAAATCGAAATTGTACTTTCATACTTGCAAGTTGTGGTGAATGGAATGAATTTACCAAAGGATCCGATCCCGGATCTCCTATTTGTCACAAGAAAAAACATTTAATGAAATGTGTATTTACATAATTTGTATACTATGGACTTTTAATTATAAATATTTGAAATAATTTACATTGTTCCTTACAATTGTTCGAATTTCCCATCCTTCACTCTCGTATTTCTGACCATCCTGTACATCTACATTAACACTTTTACTAAATTTCAATTACAGGATTGACACATGTAAATATCAGTGTTTATGTATGTCACATCTTTGCGTAGAATTCTGGGATGCATATTCTGTAGACGATGAACGCACTGGCAATTTTTATTACACATTCAGATTTGTTTCCTCAGTCGTCTGACAGACAGTAATAGCTGACAGGATGACAATTACTATTGAGTACTGAAGGCAGTCCGTAGTTCCCATCGGTGCGATAGTAGAGGCCGAGATACTGTCACTTCTTCGGCAAAATGTCGCATTTCAGCGGTGCAACGATTTGTCACATGCGAGGAGGAATGTGGACGTCCACCTTCCAAGATCAAGGTACAACTCGGTTCTGTGAAAGATGGTTTTGGGCTCAGGAAACCCGGCATATACGAGGGTCACTCCAAAAGAAATGCACACTATTTTTGTAAAAATACAGTTTTCATTCTGCATATGTTAAAGTTCAACCTGTCCCCGTGAGTGGCGCCGTCACAGCATGCCTTCAAGATGGCTGCTACACTTGACGTTCGTCAGAAGCAACGTGCTGTCATAGAATTCCTGTGCTGTGAAAACGAGACAGTGGGAAACATCCACAGGAGTTTGAAAAAGATGTATGGAGATGCTGCTGTCGACCGCAGTACAGTTAGTCGGTGGGCAAGCAGGTTACGTGATGAAAGCGGCCAGGTGGGTTCCCAGGATGTTGACAGTGGCTCACAAAGAAACAAGAAAAACGGTATGCAGCGAACTTTTGAAACAGTACGAGAATGGTGGAGATGAATTTCTTAGAAGAATTGTGACAGGTGATGAAACATGGCTCCATCATTTTTCACCAGAGACGAAGAGGCAATCAATGGAGTGGCATCATGCAAATTCACCCAAGAAAAAAAATTCAAAACCACACCTTCTGCTGAAAAAATAATGGCTGCGGTGTTTTTCGATTCCGAAGGACTCATGCTTGTGGACATCATACCAAGTGAAACCACCTTAAATTCTGATGCATATGTGACGACACTGAAGAAACTTCAAGCTCGACTGAGTCGTGTTCGGCCACATCGGCAAAAGCAGGATGTTTTGCTGTTGCACGACAATGCACGGCCACATGTCAGTCAAAAAACCATGGAAGCGATCACAAAAATCGGATGGACAACACTGAAACACCCGCCTTACAGTCCTGACCTAGCTCCATGTGACTATCATCTCTTTGGGAAACTGAAAGACTCTCTTCGTGGAACAAGGTTTGAAGATGATAACTCCCTTGTGCACGCTGCCAAACAGTGGCTCCAACAGGTTGGTTCAGAATTTTACAGTGCGGGTATACAGGCGCTGGTTGCAAGGTGACGTAAGGCAGTTGAGAGGGATGGAAATTATGTGGAGAAATGAAAATATTGTTCCTAAAGGATGTATCTACACACTGTAAAACTTTCAAACATGTAGAATAAAAGATGAATTTTTAAAAAAAGTAGTGTGCATTTCTCTTGGAGTGACCCTTGTATAAAATTCCTTGTCAGTGTAGGAGGGCTTACATCGGCCGTTCCATTCGCACAGTTCAGGACAGGTGCGTGGAACATCGCCGTCAACGAGACTGCAAAAATCGGAAAAACTGGCGGTAGCAGAACGCTGCCCGAACGAGTGACACTGGATGAAATTTGAAGAGAGTGTGGAAACTGTTTACAAAGAGAAAATTGAAATCAGGTTGGCAGAAAATTTGATTAACAGAGAAAATGGTTTTCCTCTCGGCAGGACGTGGAAACTTGCACTATCCTGCACGAAAAACAGTGTTCTTCGGTGCGGCCAGTCCGAGTGTTTGAAAATAGCCTCTTGAGTGCGACATGTCGTTGGCGCCGGCGTTGTACTAAGAGCGGTGCCAATCCTGGAGGGCAACAATTGTGATCGGCGGCGCATGTGCCGCGTGCGGTACAGATCCACATATAGCAAAACGATCTGCAGCCTTGGCATCAGTTTTCAGCTGGACTCAGCAGCAGCGTTCTCCTGAAAATGGCAGGCAAATGGTTCGCCGAAATATCGAATCGTCGGACACTTTCGGCGACGTTAGGCATCCTTTAGTATTCGCCAGCCTTGAGTCGGTGAGATAGTACCGAACTAGCAGGATCTATTAACTAGATGTGCTGCATACTACCTACCACTATAAATTGACAGAGTGATTTTCAACAACAAGATCTTAAGAATGAGAAGAAAGATATTTTAGATGCTAACCTGGAACTTGAATCGTGTCGGCCTATCCCCTTGCACGTGCAGCAGATGACTGCACTATAGGCAACACAAATTGCATACGGACATCGCAGAGCGCCTACACACTGCCACCTGTCGGGGCCATAACCAATATGGAAGGGCACGTAGTGTTACCGGGAAGCATCAGCGAAAATTTTGTCTCTAACAAAAGTTTTTCTCCATCGCGTGATCTATCTTCCCGACACGTTTGAGGCAAAGGCTTGGAATATATATAATTACTGCTGAAAATACGATAATAGCCTTGTAGTGAGCATGCGTCTACAAACGAGCTGTTTACGAGATAGTTGAGTATTTGTGGTTACTGGCAAGCATTGTCTTCAGTACTAAATATTGTCCTAGTTAGCACAAATATGATTGAAATGTAAACTTTGAAAGGTGGCTACACTGAGTCACAGCGCCAGAGATTGCGCCAAAGAGTATTATTCCGCCGCCTCCCCTGGAAGTGCTTGTTCAGAAGTTGTGGTGGTTAGTGCTTTTGCTGAGAGGATGTCGATAGCTGTACTATTTGAGGCCAGGTCGTGTGCAGTTGTTTTGATGGGCTAGACAGCAGATGTTGTTCGAATGGGGATGTTGTAATGATCAGAGTGTATTTTTCGTCAATATATGAAGGTAAAAAACATTTTTTAAATTTTTTTTAATTTCCTAACTAACAATGCCTCTTGGTCACAGGTTCAGTCAACAAAGCATCTGGCTTGTGTTCATGTATTAGACTGTAATTCGGGTTTCTATGTGCAATTATAGTATTTCAGTTTTATTTAATTAATTCAGTGTAAATAGTATTTAAAATATCTTGTCTTATTGAGGAAGAACCGTGCCAGATGTGTACGTTGAATCACACTTCCACACACAGAACAGTTACACTTGTGCTTTGTTGTTCCGTAGTTTTTGTTTCGTAGCTTTTATAGTTGCTGGGGACTTAATTAATTAATTGTGGTAACGGAAATTTCCTTTCATTCTTTGTTGTTATTCTATGCAGTCAGATTGCGTACTAATACTAGTCAGGGCCAACCGTTTACGAGACTTCGTAGCCGGACATACAGCGACAAAAACTAAAAATATTTGCATTATATTTAATAAAGCCCCCATGCAACTTCTCTATTAAGGCTCGAACATATTGGACTCAAATTTCACCTGCTGTCTACGTTAATACCACTTCAGCAAGTTGTATGCCACAATGTACTGTTTACTCTCATCTGTTGAAGTAGGTGTTCCACGTACCGTCCTCGCATTTGGATTCAATACTACACTCTTCTCTGTAGTGAGATACGAATTCTTTTAAACACGCCGGGATCGTCTTGTAGATCTTGACAAGATTGTAAAGTTCACCGATCCAGTTCTTCAACCTTACTAGAGGGAATGATGTAAACTTGACTTTTAAGATAACCCCAGTCAGAAAATGTCAGACAATTTAGGTCAAATGATGTTGGAGGCCACGGCGTAGGCGATGCTCCAGCTATCCGTCTTGGACCAACTTGGCGAGTTAGATGTCGTCTTACGTCAGCAGCAAAACGTGTCATTGTTTAAACATACATTTACCACATTTCCCGACCAAAGAGCATGGATGAAATTTGAAACAAAAACTATTTCAAAACGCCGTATGCTGATTGATATTATGCTGTATGACGAGGCGCCCTAGCCTGGAGATTAACGGCAATTGTTCCGTCAGTGTTGTCATGCCCATTTGATAAGGCATCCAAACACGCAACTAATCTGTACTGCGGGTGTGTCTGTTACCTGTCCTACAGGGTGGTTGTGTGTTTCAGGCGTAAGTAGTGGAGTGCACTGTTGATTCAAAGGAGATCTCCGTGCTGGCGCTGATGTGCGGCGTTGTACGAGATTGTCTCTGGCTGTGGTGGGGATGTTTTGCACATAAGGAATAAACTTTTACACTACTTCGACAGTTGTCAGTACGATACGATGTATGTCTTGAGTGACAACAGAAACTGTAAAAATAACATTGAACTTCCATAAGAATGTTTTGGCGCAGCTGCAGATCTGATATAGATAGATATTAGAGCTGATATAGATAGATATTAGTGAAGGATTGGGAAACGTGCACAGTTCTTCTGAGATGGGCATGTGCAGCATCGAAGCCAATTTTATATGCTTTTACCCGAAAAAAAATGTAGTTTTCTTAACACAAATGGATGATTTGGAGCAGGATTTGGGTGTTCTCGTAAATCATTTTGAGGTTTGTCTTTTTTAGAGAGCTGTAATATGAGTTTTAATGAAGTTCAAGAAACCTGATTATTTTCAAAATATTTTAGTGTCGTGACTAAGCCATAACTGAACTTTTTCTGTTTCTGTCCGTCAAAAACTTTCATATGTCCCCCCCCCCTTCTAACCCCCCCTCCTCCCTCTCTTGACAATCACTGCTTAATATGAAACGAATGTCGGTTGTCGCAGCAGCCAGAATCGACAGTGAAGTGTTTACGTGACGAACCAGAAACGGTATTGGGAAATCGATTTACGGAGAATCGGATCTGGCAGCAAATTCCGAACAGGACGCATAGTGGTCTACAAACGTCGACGATGAAAATTGGAGGATCCCTTCTCCACGACCTACAGTGACTGGGCAAGGTGACTCCTTTATAACGGCCTTGACAATGAATGGCCAGCGGGCGAGCTGCAGGTGCTGCCGCGGGAGAAGAAGCGAGACGACGCGCTGCTGTTTCTTTTTCATTTTTCTCTCCTGCGGGGCGGCGCACATCGCCGTCCGCGGTGCAACTGCAGTGAATGGCCCAGGGCAGCGGGGTCGAGGAGTCTGTTTTTGCGTCTCGAGTGAGGGGGAAAGTAGAGGACGCAAGAAAGTGCGGGGGAGACGTGGGCCGGAGAAAGCCGGCTGCCCGCCTGTGCCTTTCTTGGAAGGCTCTAGAGAGGGCCGGCGTTGCGGCGCTTTCTAACGACGGCCGCTTGCGCAGCACCCGACACCGTCGCCGCACAGCTCGCCCTACATGTCAACACGCCGAGAACTCCACAAAAAGCCCCTTTTACACCAACGATTTTCCTAGCCGAATCGTCTAACCGTGATAAATGAACATACCGCAGCGCTCCTGTCGTTTTACTCCGGCACTAAGACTTACTTGTCTCACGAGAGATTGTTTTTGTTTACAGGTCGGCGCGAAAAATTCATGAGTTGTGAGTGTTGTCTGTTGAGCAGTTTGGCACCTGGATGGTGAAAGTGAGGTTATGAGGCACCACCTTCCTTACAAGAAGACAAAATACAGTAACGTAGTTGAGGGATTAGAAATGATTGTAAATAATCATCTTGTGGTGCAGTTCTTCTTGTTGTCTCCGTGCTTGCTAAGAAAATGGGATGAGAAGTTCCGCCTTATGCAAGACACCTTTTTTCTTTTGTTTCACCCATACATGTTTCAGCACTTTTGTGCTATCATCAGTGGGTTTTATTTTTAACTGTAAATTTGTTGTTAACATATTAACATTTTCGTCGTTTACAACATTATGTAAAGGTTGCATTTATAACTTAATTGGCGAAAAGTAACATACCTTACATTATATTATTGTCCTCTTGTTTTGGTAGCTGTTATGCTACACAATATACAACATGTCATCTGCTGTTTGCAGATGACATGATGTATATTGTGTAGCATAACAGCTACCAAAACAAGAGGACAATAATATAATGTAAGGTATGTTACTTTTCGCCAATTAAGTTATAAATGCAACCTTTACATAATGTTGTAAACGACGAAAATGTTAATATGTTAACAACAAATTTACAGTTAAAAATAAAACCCACTGATGATAGCACAAAAGTGCTGAAACATGTATGGGTGAAACAAAAGAAAAAAGGTGTCTTGCATAAGGCGGAACTTCTCATCCCAATGATTGTAAAGTTTATTGATAAAAACTTAAAGATTCGTCGATGACATTGTAATTCTGTCAGAGACAGCAAAGGACTTGGAAGAGCAGTTGAACGGAATGGACAGTGTCTTGAAAGGAGAATATAAGATGAACATCAACAAAAGCAAAACGAGGATAGTGGAATGCCTGCCGGAGTGGCCGAGCGGTTCTAGGCGCTACAGTCTGGAGCCGCGCGACCGCTACGGGCGCAGGTTCGAATCCTGCCTCGGGCATGGATGTGTGTGATGTCCTTAGGTTTAAGTAGTTCTAAGTTCTAGGGGACTGATGACCACAGCAGTTAAGTCCCATACTACTCAGAGCCATTTGAACCATTTTTGATAGTGGAATGTAGTCGAAATAAGTCGGGTGATGCTGAGGGAATTAGATTAGGAAATGAGACACTTAAAGTAGTAAAGGAGTTTTGCCATTTGGGGTGCAAAATAACTGATGCTGGTCGAAGTAGAGAGGATATAAAATGTAGACTGGCAATGGCGAGGGAAGCGTTTCTGAAGAAGAGAAATTTATTAACATTGAGTATAGATTTATGCGTCAGGAAGTCGTTTCTAAAAGTATTTGTATGAAGTGTAGCCATGTATGGAAGTGAAACATGGACGATAAATAGTTTGGACAAGAAGAGAATAGAAGCTTTAGAAATGTGGTGCTACAGAAGAATGCTGAAAATTAGATGGGTAGATCACATAACTAATGAGGAGGTACTGAATAGGATTGGGGAGAAGAGGAGTTTGTGGCACAACTTGACTACAAGAAGGGATCGGTTGGTAGGACATGTTCTGAGGCATCAAGGGATCACCAATTTAGTATTGGAGGGCAGCGTGGAGGGTAAAAATCGTAGAGGGAGACCAAGAGACGAATACACTAAGCAGATTCAGAAGGATGTAGGTTGCAGTACGTACTGGGAGATGAAGAAACTTGCACAGGATAGAGTAGCATGGAGAGCTGCATCAAACCAGTCTCAGGACTGAAGACCACAACAACAATAACAAAACACAGTTCATAATGGGTATTATTGACAAGCATTGAATGGTGAGTCTTCACATTGCTGAGAACTGAAAGAATAAGAAAACAGTCGACAAAATGTTTCTCAACATACTCAGAGTGAACCTGCACTCAGTATATATCCCTGAAAAACCTCCGAAACTTTGTCGGAGGAATTTGGGTTCACCTGTTGTGATTTTTATCCCATGAATCACATAAAGATAAAGATCGAATTCTAGATTACACTATAACTAAGAATTATAATTGTTCTGAGGTGCTTAAATGACAAAGGCTGACCGGGTGTCAACCTGCACGTTGTTACCTAATTTTTCGCACTATGATGAAACCAGGCATAGAGACCGCTTTAGGAGAGCGGTAAGTTGGTTGATGGTTGAGCGTGTTAAAATGCAGCGCAATAGACGGAATATGTCGCAGTGCACATAAAGAAGTATCAGAATTGGTATAACAATTTAGACTGGCGGGTTCTAAAAGAAAGGTTACACATATGCACATGATAGAGCGCTGATGACGTTTAATCGTCACATCATAGAACTTTCGGTTCCCAGCTAAATTAAGCTGCTGAAACATGCAGTAAGCTTCTACAGACTGTTAGTGATATATAAGATACATATTCAATAAATGGTAAGTCGTTTTAACTCAATAGAGAGGTTATTACCCATAATTAACTTAAAGCTACAAACACGTTGAGCTTATATCTAAACAGTACCAACCAGCCGCCGTGTCATCCTCTGCCCAGAGGCGTCACTGGACGCGGATATGGAGGGCATGCGGTCAGCACACCGTTCTACCGGCCGTTGTCAGTTTTCGTAATCGGAGGCACTTCTTCCCAATCGCGTAGTTCCTGAGTTGGCTTCACAAGGGCTGAGTGCATCCACTTGCGAATAGCATTCGGCAGACCGGGCGGTCACCCATCCAAGTGCTAGCCAAGCCTAACAGCGCTTGACTTCGGTAATCTGACGGGAACCGGAGTTACCACTGCCACAAGACCATTGGTAGTATATCGCCGATAAGAATAACTAAATTATTTCAGCGACTCTAACATCCTGAGTTCCAGGATATAAATATTCCTTTGCAGGCTACCCATTAAAACGACAAAATTTAATTTATTACACAATGTAAGTACGAAAACATTAATGTTTAGAAGGCAGTATATGGTGTCTTTTTACTTTATCCTTTGTGGGCCGTTTGCCTTATAAGTGCTAAAAACATCCCGAATTAGTTTCCTCCTTGAATAAGCTGGTGTCACAAATTTACTTAAAAGACGTTTTTCATCTACACACATCAAAAAAGTTTTGCAGCACCCCGATTCCAGAACTCCTGAAGAAAGACGTTGGCTGTGGATATTTTATCACAGACACAGTCCCTTTGACTGTTCAGAGACGTCACTAAACCCGCCCAAAGATGTAAACAACCATGCATGGGCAGCGCCTATTAGACGGAGAGGGTCCGACAGCCGATCAGTTCCAGTCATTCCACCAGGTAGGAGGTACATGGCTCGTGTTTTCTGTAGTTCAACCATGCCTAGACGGTCATTACCGCGGTTCGATCGCGTCCGCATTGTTACTTTGTGCCAGGAAGGGCTCTCAACAAGGCAAGTGTCCAGGCGTCTCGGAGTGAACCAAAGCGATGTTATTCGGACACCGAGGAGATACAGAGAGACAGGAACTATCGATGACACGCCTCGCTCAGGCTGCCCAAGGGCTACTACTGCATTGGATGACCGCTACCTACGGAATATGGCTCGGAGGAAACCTGACAGCAACGCCACCATGTTGAACAATGCTTTTCGCGCAACCACAGGGCGTCGTTTTACGACTCAGACTGTGCGCAATAGGCTGCATGATGCGCAACTTCACTCACGACGTCCATGACGACGTCCACCTTTGCAACCGAGACACCATGCAGCGCGGTACAGATGGGCCCAACAACATGCCGAATGGACCGCTCAGGATTGGCATCACATTCTCTTCACCGATGAGTGTCGCATGTGCCTTCAGCCAGACAATCGTCGGAGACGTGTTTGGAGGCAACCCCGTCAGACTGAACGCCTTAGACACACTGTCCAGCGAGTGCAGTAAGGTGGAGGTTCCCTGCTGTTTTAGGGTGGCATTATGCGGGGCCGACGTACGCCGCTGGTAGTCATGGAAGGCGCTGTAAAGGGTGTACGATACGTGAATGCCATCCTCCGACCGATAGTGCAACCATATCAGCAGCATATTGGCGAGTCATTCGTCTTCATGGAGGACAATCCGCGCCCCCGTTGTGTACATCTTGTGAATGACTTCCTTCAGATAACGACATCGCTCGACTAGAGTGGCCAGCATGTTCTCCAGACATGAACCCTATCGATAGATTGAAAAGGGCTGTTTATGGAAGACGTGACCCACCAACCACTCTGAGGAATCTACTCCGAATTGCCGTAAAGGAGTGTGACAATGTGGACCAACAGTGCTTTGATGACCTTGTGGATAGTATGCCACGACGAATACAGGCATGGATCAATGCAAAAGGACGGGCGACTGGGTATTAGAGGTACTGGACCACCACCTCTGAAGGTCTCGCTGTATGGTGGTACAACATGCAATGTGTGGTTTTCATGAGCAATAAAAAGGGCGGAAATGATGTTTATGTTGATCTCTATTCCAATTTTCTGGTTCAAATGGTTCATATGGCTCTGAGCACTATGCGACTTAACTTCTAAAGTCATCAGTCGCCTAGAACTACTTAAACCTAACTAACCTAAGGACATCACACACATCCATGCCCGAGGCAGGATTCGAACCTACGACCGTAGCCCAATTTTCTGTACAAGTTCCGGAACTCTCAGAACCGAGGTGATGCAAAACCTTTTTTGATGTCTGCAGTTACTATAGTTACAAGACATTAAAATGTCTTGTCATGCTAACAGTATAAGGACGGAGGTCGACAACGTGTTTCAGATGTATCTGATATTAAGCAGCAAAAACAAATATGATTTAGGTCATCCTCTTTTACATATTTTTATTTTTAATTTATCAGCAGGATTCTTTCTCTCAGGGATATTGTCTTTTCTTATCACTTTTACTTACGTGCATAAGTAAACATGAAACGGGTTCTTGAAGGGCCTCAGTTATTCATGTACCAACTTTAGATTTTGAACGTGATGACTGAAATATAGTTGCCGTTAACTGAATTGAATGTAATTTTGTTAATTTCTATTTATTGACTGCAAAGCAAGGCTTGAGAGAATTTCGATTGTTGCCGTGGAGCGGCCAAGATAAAACTTACTGAACTCATGGAATCTGTACAGTTTAAAAAAAAAACATGAACAATAACGTAAATTAATTATCTGTTGCAATTTGAAAAGGTTCTTATAACGAAATCTCTCGCATTTACGGTTACTGTTAACACTTTGAAAAATAAATTAATACTTCGGCGCGTAATGGCCGATCAGAGGCTGCATCGGAAGATGAGCTTCTCGCAGGGCAAATTATGGAAAAAATGCTTATTAAAAATAACTAGCCACTGCGAGCATTTGAGGTGCCAACTATTACAAAGAAATTCATTTTGTAATAATAATAATAAGTTTATTTAAGCAGAAATACGAATAACTTACATAAAATACACTCCTGGAAATTGAAATAAGAACACCGTGAATTCATTGTCCCAGGAAGGGGAAACTTTATTGACACATTCCTGGGATCAGATACATCACATGATCACACTGACAGAACCACAGGCACATAGACACAGGCAACAGAGCATGCACAATGTCGGCACTAGTACAGTGTATATCCACCTTTCGCAGCAATGCAGGCTGCTATTCTCCCATGGAGACGATCGTAGAGATGCTGGATGTAGTCCTGTGGAACGGCTTGCCATGCCATTTCCACCTGGCGCCTCAGTTGGACCAGCGTTCGTGCTGGACGTGCAGACCGCGTGAGACGACGCTTCATCCAGTCCCAAACATGCTCAATGGGGGACAGATCCGGAGATCTTGCTGGCCAGGGTAGTTGACTTACACCTTCTAGAGCACGTTGGGTGGCACGGGATACATGCGGACGTGCATTGTCCTGTTGGAACAGCAAGTTCCCTTGCCGGTCTAGGAATGGTAGAACGATGGGTTCGATGACGGTTTGGATGTACCGTGCACTATTCAGTGTCCCCTCGACGATCACCAGTGGTGTACGGCCAGTGTAGGAGATCGCTCCCCACACCATGATGCCGGGTGTTGGCCCTGTGTGCCTCGGTCGTATGCAGTCCTGATTGTGGCGCTCACCTGCACGGCGCCAAACACGCATACGACCATCATTGGCACCAAGGCAGAAGCGACTCTCATCGCTGAAGACGACACGTCTCCATTCGTCCCTCCATTCACGCCTGTCGCGACACCACTGGAGGCGGGCTGCACGATGTTGGGGCGTGAGCGGAAGACGGCCTAACGGTGTGCGGGACCGTAGCCCAGCTTCATGGAGACGGTTGCGAATGGTCCTCGCCGATACCCCAGGAGCAACAGTGTCCCTAATTTGCTGGGAAGTGGCGGTGCGGTCCCCTACGGCACTGCGTAGGATCCTACGGTCTTGGCGTGCATCCGTGCGTCGCTGCGGTCCGGTCCCAGGTCGACGGGCACGTGCACCTTCCGCCGACCACTGGCGACAACATCGATGTACTGTGGAGACCTCACGCCCCACGTGTTGAGCAATTCGGCGGTACGTCCACCCGGCCTCCCGCATGCCCACTATACGCCCTCGCTCAAAGTCCGTCAACTGCACATACGGTTCACGGCCACGCTGTCGCGGCATGCTACCAGTGTTAAAGACTGCGATGGAGCTCCGTATGCCACGGCAAACTGGCTGACACTGACGGCGGCGGTGCACAAATGCTGCGCAGCTAGCGCCATTCGACGGCCAACACCGCGGTTCCTGGTGTGTCCGCTGTGCCGTGCGTGTGATCATTGCTTGTACAGCCCTCTCGCAGTGTCCGGAGCAAGTATGGTGGGTCTGACACACCGGTGTCAATGTGTTCTTTTTTCCATTTCCAGGAGTGTATTAGTCAGTATCTTCCTCTCTGTTGGTAAGCAGTCGTACAAAAGTATGTAGACATTTCTTCCACTTAATTTTATAGCAATAAGTGTAACATCGCACCGCTGATCAAGGTGAATACAAATTAAGTAATTGTTGTAATACCATTTTCAGTTTTAATAACACGTCAATAAATATTAATATATTATTCTCGATAAAAATGTTAACGATTGGTATTAATTAATGATATGCAGCAGTAATAATAAAGTGGCACATGTGGTTACTGCTCGAGCGCACAGGGCACTCATCTGTACCGAAGCCGTTATAAATGTTAACGATAAGATATGGGGAAGAAGGAGGAAACGACATGACTCCCTTATACTCGTCGAATATATGTAAAAAATGGCTCTGAGCACTATGGGACTCAACTGCTGAGGTCATTAGTCCCCTAGAACTTAGAACTAGTTAAACCTAACTAACCTAAGGACATCACACACATCCATGCCCGAGGCAGGATTCGAACCTGCGACCGTAGCGGTCTCGCGGTTCCAGACTGCAGCGCCAGAACCGCGCGGCCACTTCGGCCGGCGAATATATGTAAAGTAATTGGATTATGCGACAGATAATGTGTAAAATAAGAGAACAATAGAACTGTAGTTACAGCTCGTACACGGCACTTATCGCAAAAGCGTCAGTGGCAAAGAATATGAATCAGCCTTGTGAAGGAGCAGAATGGGATGATGGCTGGCCTCTCATGGCAGGCGCCTGTCGGCATCGGCAGCGTTTGAACAGCGGACAGTGCTTCGCATGTTGCCTTCCACGTTGTAATCATGCAGATTGGCGTTCAGTGTAATCGGTGCCGGTGATCCACAATAGCTCTGCGTGGCTCTGATAGTTGCTCGCAGCTTTAGGCCACGTGGTCCCGTGAAGCGGACGTTCCGAATCTGAGGACCCCTCAGCTGAGATAAGCACCCCTGCCAAAAAAAAATTACTCACACTTGCTAGTACAGTGTACCACTACTTCCAGCTTTAATAAAGGCCTCGATTCGACGAGAAAGACAAGTCTCTGCGTGTATTTCATACAAAGCTGACGCCGTTTGCAACCGGTGGTTTGGCGTTGTCATGAATAAGAGCGACTTTGTCTTGTCTCTGAGCGTATTGTGGACATTTGTCTTTAAGTGCGCAATTCATATTGAGTAATTGTATTTCGTGGCGTTCGGCATTCAGTATTTGTCCCGGTACCAGTAGCTAACTGCACACTACACCGACCATTACGTATACAGTACTTCGTCTCAAAATCGTTGTCTTTGAGTAGTCGAAACCAATATCTGAACGTTGTTTTCGACAGAGCACGTTCTCCATACCATTCCATTTGAAAACTATGACTCTCCGCAGCAGATTTCTTGAGATGAAAGCAGAAGTCTAACATTTCCCGCAAATGCTGTTTTGAAGGTACAAAACCCATTTTCACGTTACTAAACAGGTATGTTCTTTTCACTGAACTCGAAAGTCATCACTGACCTCAAAGCCTTTCTGTTGTTAAACGGGTGTCGTGTCGCTGTCCGCTATGCTGCACTAGCGTAGCTACTGCCCACTGTTCGTCAATAGCGAGAACTAATTCAAACTCCTAATACGTTTCACCCGCTGTGCGAAATAATGCCAGACACAGTTTAAGACAAAAAAAAAAAGACGCACCATGAAAATTTGTCACTAACTGATATTCGTACAGGTGAAATTGTTAACTTTGGTGGCCGATGGATGAATGTATGAAGCTGCGGCGAAGTTTCATGGCGCAGCTGGCAAGGACAGTAAACAGAACATAAAGTCTTTGCGAATTTCATTCCGTTTACTCGGTTGGGCAGCAACAATGTCTCTCAGAGAGGCGAGTAAACAGTATACGCGGCATCTGAGAAACAACGTTTAGTTAGGGTCAAAGAAGTCGCTTGCAGTAATCGGTAAATCGCATGACTATCGAAAAGGAGCGATGCCATTATTCGACGATGTTGGCAGGAGTGGATGAACCGTGGGCGAACCTAGAGAGGCGACAGGAAGTGAGGACGGAGCAATCGTCAGAGTGTCAGTCATATAACCGGATTCCATCATTATTATCGATCCGACGTGCAGCTGGTGCTTCGGTGGCCACAAGGACCATTAATAGGCAGCTTGCAGAAAGGGGCTTGAGGTCACGGAGTCCCTTGTGCCAACTACCATTGACCTCTCGACACACTCAAGCCCGTTTGCAGCGATTCGGCCTGGATTCCCATTAACTGGGCTAGAATTGTCTTCAGTGATGAGCCCCGCTTCGAACTGAGCCCCGATGGCCAGCGAAGATGTGTCCGAAGATGCTACAGACAGCTGTGGCGTCTCAATCTGACTGTCGCCCGTCATACGGTCGGACAACAAGGAGTGATGGTTGGGGGTGCCATTTAATTTCAAAGCTGGACCCCTTTCGTTGTCATCCGCGGCACCCTTAAAGCACATCGTTACGTCAACGATATTCTGTGTACCGTTTTGTTGCCCTTCATGAGAAGCCATCCTGGACCTACATTTCAGGACGGTGATGCCCGCTCGCACATCGCGAGAGTTTCTACTACTTGTCTTTGTGCTTGCCAAATGCTACAAAAAAAATGTTCAAACGTGTGTGAAATCTTATGGGACTTAACTGCTAAGGTCATCAGTCCCTACGCTTACACACTACATAACCTAAATCACCTAAGAACAAACACATGCACCCATGCCCGAGGGAGGACTGGAACCTCCGCCGGGACCAGCCGCCCAGTCCACGACTGTAGCGACTCAGACCGCTCGGCTAATCCCGCGCGGCGCCAAAGGCTACCTTGGCCAGAAAGGTCGCCAGACCTCCACCCAATAGAGAACGTTTGTAGCATCAGGGGCAGAGCCTGACAACCAGCTCGGGATTTTGACGAACTGACAAGTTAGCTGGACAGAATTCGCCACGATGTACCTCAGGAAGGCATCCAGCAACTCTGTCACTCAGTGCCAAGCCGAATAACTGCTTTCATAAGAGTCAGAAGTGCACGGACGCGTCATTGACCTGCTCAGTTTCTGAAGCTCTTTCTCCTGGATGAATCGTCCCCATTTGTTTGTACACATACTTCACATCTACTAATTTCCGTCCCATTCGGATAATTCCTTCCGGATGCGTCTTTTTTTGTGAATTTTCCATGGGATTGAGATCGGATGAATTATTGCGCCAGATGAGCCACAATGGTGTGCCTGACTGTTCGTCTCACCAGCAACGCTTGTGCGCAGCCATGGGAACACAGCTGTTCTTATCTTTTAAATCGAAAATGTCCACAGCACGGTATGCTCATAACGAAGATTAAGACCTTGTTATGGTACGAAAAAGTCATCAAAACACCACAGAGCCATCTCCGGCTAGAACTGCACCCTCCACACACTGCTCGTTCAGCGCCTCATTAGGCCATCAGTACACCCGGTGCCTTGTGTCATTTGTAGTGGCAAAACAACAGGTCGTCGGAGATGCTGCATGCACCCAGTCAGCTACCATCCAGTGTCTGGGTTGCTTGACCTGTTATAAACGGACAGCTTTATGTGCTGCCATAAGCAATAGTTATTTCGAAGCACTCGACTCCTAATGTCCATTGCAGAGTCCCCTTCGCAAGGTTCGCGCGGAAACTGGTTGTGATGGACCTGGATTCACTGGCAGCAGCAACTGTCATCGGGTTTGAATTCGATTGTCTCTGATCCCTGTCTTTCTGAATATTGATAACATACGTAAGGGAGAATTCCATACTCGGGGAGTGAGTATTGGGGAACAGATGCAGGAATCCTGTACCGCAGTTCTGAGCAAGGCGGTTTGCCACCGCTGCCATCCGAGTTGTTAACGAAGTGTCAGATTTGTAACTCTGCCGTGTGTAAGATGTGGTGAGGGTTTGTACAGTGCAGCGTTCGCTCTGTGTTGTCATGGATGAAGGGAAGGGAGAGGGTGAAACTCGACGTCGGCACGTAGACTGCTTCAGCTTACCGTTCACGTCCGACAGCCGGAGCGAGTTAAGGTGGCGCCTTAGTTAGCACAGCGGATTCGCTTTCAGGAGGACGACGGTTCAGATTTAGGTTTTCAGAGACTTTCCTAAACTGAAATTTTAAACATTTTTGTTGGTTGAGGTACAACAACCGTGCGTGAACTTAATTACAGGATGTATGTATAGCCACCTCGGTTGCACAAAATTATTGTCAAACTGACTGCGGTTTCGACAGCACTAAGGCGGTCTTCATCAGAATAAAAATTACTTAGGATTACCTAAAAAAATATAATGGCGTGGCTTGACATACAATAAACGTAATAGGATTATTCCCATAAAACGTACAAACAGTGTACTTACTTGTAATCACACCATGGGTGAAAAACATCTGAGTGCTTATCACGACTTAGCCAAATTCTTGTAAGATATATTGAAAAAATAGTTCGTTTTCCATAGCAATAATTCTGTTTCCAATAGTCAAGATTTAGTTAATAAAATCAAAGACGTTCGCTGTGACAGAGATACGAAATTAATTTCCTTTTACATTAAAAATCGGTACACAAATGTACCTTAGGCATAGTAGAAAATAATTTACGTTCTTTCAAAAAAGATTTCTCTGATGAGCAAATCACCGATTTTATGAAATTACTTCGTAGAGTGGTGAAATACAATTATTTTGAATTTAATGGAAAACTACATCAGCAACTAGATGGTCTTGCAATTGGGAACTCCTTAGCAGGACCCCTAGCAGAAGTGTTGCTTAATTTCTTAGAAGTAAAATTTTTCAATAATTTTTTAGCTTCAACAGTAGGCAATTTTCATGCGTTAGATACGTCGATGACATTTTGATAATTTACCAAGGGCCTAAAGACGGTATTGATAGACTTTTTGAAATGTTCAATGAATTTCATGAAAATATTTTTTTCACCTGTGAACGCGAAAATGAGTTCCGACAGTTACACTTTCGAGATCTCACCCTTATGAAAGACGACAAAATTATCTTCACTATCTTGCGTAAAGTAACGAGTTCTGATCAAATTATACCATTCACTTCAGTACACCCGCATTCTCATAAGATAGCCTTTTTTCATTCAGCTACTCATAGAGATACCTCCATCACCCTTTCTTCAAAAATCTCAGTTCTCAAATCAGATTAAAAGCTTTGCTGTCAATAATAGCTGTGGTCCTTCTATGTTGTTGTTGTGGTCTTCAGTCCTCAGACTGGTTTGATGCAGCTCTCGATGCTACTCTATCCTGTGCAAGCTTCTTCATATCCCAGTAACTGCTGCAACCTACATCCTTCTGAATCTGCTTAGTGTATACAACTCTTGGTCTCCCTCTACGATTTTTACTCTCCACGCTGCCCTCCAGTACTAAATTGATGATCCCTTGATGCCTCAGAACATGTCCCGCCAACCGATCCCTTCTTCTAGTCAAGTTGTGCTACAAACTTCTCTTCTCCATAGTCCTATTCAGTACCTCCTCATTAGTTATGTGATCTACCCATCTAATCTTCAGCATTCTTCTGTAGCACCACATCTCAAAAGCTTCTATTCTCTTCTTGTCCGAACTATTTATCGTCCATGTTTCATTTCCATACATGGCTACACTCCATACAAATACTTTCAGAAACGACTTCCTGACACTTAAATCTATACTCGATGTTAACAAATTTCTCTTCTTCAGAAATGCCTTCCTTGCCATTGCCAGTCTACAGTTTATATTCTCTCTATTTCGACCATCATCAGTTATTTTGCTCCCCAAATTTCCTAATCTAATTCCCTCAGCATCACCTGATTTAATTCAACTACATTCCATTATCCTCGTTTTGCTTTTGTTGATGTTCATCTTATATCCTCCTTTCAAGACACTATCCATTACGTTCAACTGCTCTTCCAAGTACGTTGCTGTCTCTGACAGAATTACAATGTCATCAGTGAACCTCAAAGTTTTTATTTCTTCTCCATGGATTTTAATAACTACTCCAAATTTTTCTTTGGTGTCCTTCACTGCTTGCTCAATACACAGATTGAATAGCATCGGGGAGAGGCTACAACCCTGTCTCACTCCCTTCCCAAACAATGCTTCCCTTTCGTGTCCCTCGACTCTTATAACTGCCATCTGGTTTCTGTACAAATTGTAAATAGGCCTTTCGCTCCCTGTATTTTACCCCTGTCACTTTCAGATTTTGAAAGAGAGTATTCCAGTCAACATTATCAAAAGCTTTCTCTACGTCTACAAATGCTAGAAACGTAGGTTTGCCTTTCCTTAATCTCGCTTTTAAGATAAGTCGTAGGGTCAGTATTGCCTCACGTGTTCCAATATTTCTACGGAATCCAAACTGATCTTCCCCGAGGTCGGTTTCTACTAGTTTTTCCATTCGTCTGTAAAGAATTCGCGTTAGTATTTTGCAGCCGTGACTTATTAAACTGATAGCTCGGTAATTTTCACATCTGTCAACACCTGCTTTCTTTGGGATTGGAATTATTATATGCTTCTTGAAGTCTGAGGGTATTTCGCCTGTCTCATATATCTTGCTCACCAGATGGTAGAGTTTTGTCAGGACTGGCTCTCCCAAGGCCATCAGTAGTTCTAATGGAATGTTGTCAACTCCCGGGGCCTTGTTTCGACTTAGGTCTTTCAGTGCTCTGTCAAACTCTTCACGCAGTATCGTATCTCCCACTTCATCTTCATCTACATCATCCTCCATTTCCATAATATTGTCCTCAAGTATATCGCCCTTGTATAGACCCGCTATATAGTCATTCCACCTTTCTGCTTTCCCTTCTTTGCTTAGAACTGGGTTTCCATCTGAGCTCTTGATATTCATACAAGTGGTTCTCTTTTCTCCAAAGGTCTCTTTAATTTTCCTGTAGGCAGTATCTATCTTACCCCTAGTGAGGTAAGCCTCTACACCCTTACATTTGTCCTCTAGCCATCCCTACTTAGCCATTTTGAACTTCCTGTCGATCTCAGTTTTGAGACGTTTGTATTCCTTTTTGCCTGCTTCATTTACTGCATTTTTATATTTTCTCCTTTCATCAATTAAGTTCAATATTTCTTCTGTTAGCCATGGATTTCTAGTAGCCCTCGTCTTTTTACCTAGTTGATCCTCTGCTGCCTTCACTACTTCATCCCTCAGAGCTACCCATTCTTCTTCTACTGTATTTCTTTCCCCCATTCCTGTCAATTGTTCCCTTATGTTCTCCCTGAAACTCTGTACAACCTCTGGTTTAGTCAGTTTATCCAGGTCCCATCTTCTTAAATTTCCACCATTTACAGTTTCTTCAGTTTTAATCTACAGATCGTAACCAATAGATTGTGGTCAGAGTCCACATCTGCCCCTGGAAATGTCTTACTATTTGAAACCTGGTTCCTAAATCTCTGTCTTACCATTATATAATCTATCTGAAACCTGTCAGTATATCCAGGCTTCTTCCATGTATACAGTATTTTTAGTAGAAAAACCAATAAGAAAATCACCACTCTAGGCCTTTCTAATAATGAACCTAATGAAAAGAAACAAAATTTCTCTATACCATTTCTGCGTCCCATTTCTTACAGGTAACAGCGTCTGCCTTCTCCACTAATGATTCTTTAAAAAGTAACATCATACATAACTTGAAACCTATGCTTTCCCTTTTCCAGAATTCTGGTGTTTCTAAAATTATTAGCCGCAATTGACCCGCCTATTAACATATGCCAAACAGGCCGAGCTATTTCGACAACATTCAAGTAACACCGTCTAGGCAAAAAAGGCATCAATGTTCACAATTCAACTTTCCCTGATCATTTGTTAATCATAGGACATAATCCTAAAGATGTAAAAGATGTCCAGATCTTGCACTCAGAGAAAAAAGGGTTTAGGCTTTACATCTTAGAAGAGCTAGAGATTTTTAAACTTTTATCTGTGAAGGACGGTCTGATTCTTAACGAATAGTTGCAATTACGCAATAACAGCTTTTTTCAAGGTATAGAGACGCTAATTAAAAATGGTCTGAATGGCGATACTCTCCTCCATGTAAGCTCTTAAACGTCGTTTGTCCCTCCATTTTCATGTTTTCTATATACACTATTTGAACTGTATTTCTTTTGTAAAATAAGAGCGTTACGGTATATTGTAATGTTCATGCACTGGTTCCTGTTGTTATCTGTAATGTTTAAAATTGTCTTTGCAATGCCTCATTTACTCTTGTCTGTAATTCGATCACTTCTTGCTAGATGGCGGGAATCTGTTTTCGTGTCCAACTCGTGGCTGCCTTGGCCTGTTAGCCGAACCGTAGCGGTCGCGCGGTTCCAGACTGTAGCGCCTAGAACCGCTCGGTCACCCCGGCCGGCTCACAATGAACACCTAGAAAGAATGGAGAGTGACAGATTTCCCTTACAGGCTAGAAATTATAAATGTCGAGGAAGAAGAGATAGAGGAAGACCCCAGCAACGGTGGGTACCGTAACAGACAACTTCGCAAAATACCTGAAGAGAAGCAGAAGAAGAAGCAGAAGAGAGAACTTCATCTTGAGGCAGAGGTACACTATCCCCGATAACGTTATCTACATTCGCGTTTAGTTCGCCGTTTCAAACTTCGTTTAACAAAAGAGAATTGTAAAGGTACAGGTCCATTATCGAATATGCTGTACCCTGACGAATAAGAGAGCAGTGTGAGATCTCATGTCGGACAAATATGCTCGTGCAATTTCGAGCAATATTTTAGTAGTACGACTTGGGATTAACAAACTCGTAACCTTTAAAAGAAGGGCAACACGAATGGCTGCCCTAGCGAGAGAGCCACGGCGATATTGAAAATACTGGACTGGCAGACGCTTCAAAACAGACAAGGGCAAACTATCCCGAGGGGGCCCCTACCTACAAAGTTTGAAGAATTGGCTTAAAATTGATGAACCTAAGAACGTACTATCACCTCCTATCTATTCGTGTCGTAGGGAACGCGAGGACAAGGTTAGACTAATTAAGGCACTTGCAGAAGCGTTTAACCAATCTTTCTTCCCGGTCTTTGTACGTGGATGAAACGTGAAGAAACCCTAATAACTGGTCCAGTGGGAAGTACCCTCCACCATCCACTTCTCAGCGTTTTGCAGAATATTGGTGTAGATGTAAACGTACAGGGTATGCGAGAAGTCTCCGTACACCTTAAGCCCTGTTTAGTATCAAATGTTATTATTCAGGTTGGCAGCTATGTTACTTCTTATCAGCTTCTGGAACCAATTGTTGGAACTCATGTTTACACGTTTTCACAGTTGCAGTCACAGTCGATTTATAATTTGTGGCCATGGCAGATGTGAGTGACGGGTGTGTGGGTGCACGAACGACAACGCTCAGGGCAGACAATGAGACAGATTACTGGAGCATTCCAGGAAAGGCAACACCTCTGGATTGGCAAAGACGTGCGTTTGGTTTTGGCAGCGTTAAAGACAGGCCACGGAGTGGAAGGAAGAAGACACGAGAAGAAACCTGTGCCTGAGTCTCTGTCTCTATTGAATAGTCTCCTATGAAGTAGATACGTAAACGAGCTTCGGAACTCGGTATATCGAGGACAACAATGCGAGAGCACAAGAAAAAAGTTAAGATCAGATCTTTTCGACTGACGTTCATAAACGAGTTATTGTATACGGACCGGAATGGGCGCGGTTTAGCCTGCCGTGCTTCGTTAACTCATTTTCCAAATGCAGTGGACCGAGCCAAGGTTGCGTTTTCAGATGAATGTGCTATTTATCGCAGCTCACGGGTTAGAAATATTGTCGTTTGGACCAAAGAATCCTCATTACATAATCGAGTTAGAAAGGAACCCCCCACGCGTAACGATATGGGCAGCGATGACGTCACATCTTCTTGGATCGTACTTTTTTGGAGGGATTGTAAACGGCGCAAATTATTTACACATGCTATAACCAAAAGCTTATTTTTGTCTCAAATCTTACACTGGTTGCTATATCATCCGCAATGATGGAGTGGGGAAAAAAATTGGTTAATACCTCAGCTTTAGGAAAGGGGCCTCACAGAACGCATATCGTTGCATTAAGCCGGAGCGCCTTCTCACTACGCCGGCCGTTGTGGCCAAGCGGTTCTAGGCGCTTCAGTCTGGAACCGCGCGACCGCTACGGTCGCAGGTTCGAATCCTGCCTCGGGCATGGATGTGTGTGATGTCCTCAGGTTAGTTAGGTTTAAGTAGTTCTAAGTTCTAGGGGACTGATGACCTCAGATGTTAAGTCCCATAGTGCTCAGAGCCATTTGAACCATTTTGAACCTTCTCACTACAATGTTGGAGTGTGCGAGTTCCTAAACGAACACTTTCCACGACAGTGGATAGGTCGTGGATTATCACCAACACCATCTCCTTTTAAGAAGTAACCACTCGTCAGCTGCATAACTTTTTTTTTTTTTAATTTGAGCAGCTGACGACGTTATTTCTATCCTTAGAAATTCTCTAATTGACAGCCACGAATAAAATTTTAACACCAGCTCCCTTAAAATGGCCGCCAAGAAGTCCTGACCACCACACCTGATAATTCGTTAAGGGGAATCATTAAGGAGCATGTATCTGCACGCCATAGTGCCACGAACGAAGAACTGCGCAATGCTGTTGCGGATGCATTTTGCACTATAACTGCTGACATGCTCAAAAAAGTGTCAAGAACAACACGACGCATATGGAAATGTGTTTATGCATGGTGGGGAACATACCGATATACTGAACACCTAATACCTAAGTAAGTACTGGGGATAAAACAAATCAAATCAATAAGCATTCGATCCTGGGGACATTCCCCCCCACCCCCCCCCCACCCCCACCCCCCCGGTAGGTGCCTCGATGAACTTCTTTAGAAGTGTCAGCGTAACGGAAGTGTAGCAGGATCTTCAGAGATGGGGAGAAAAGCGGAGATGCTAGTTTCCGGTTCATTTCACGGCTCTCTCTCTCTCCCAGAGATTGCCACTTCGGCAGAGCGAAATGGCGAGAGCCTGCAAAGACTGGGACGGGCTCGTGAAAGTGGTTGCCGAGATGGAGGCGTGGGCGAGGGCGAACCGCGTCAGTCGTGTTCGGCAGACAGGGACAGCAGATGCAAACTCGCCGGATCTGGGTTCGATACCCCGCCCGTTGTTCTACGACGACCTCTCGATGAGGCCTGCAGAGAAGCACACTCCGCTGCAAGAGAGCGTGGCTTTGGAGAAAGCCATTCCGTCTCTGACGGAGGCGTGCTAGTAACAGTGGCCTTTCACGTTTCCACAGCCTGTTCTGCTAGGCAGCTACAACTTAGAATATCGCCACTCGGGGCTCGTCAGCGCCGCCTCACAGAGCCGTCGCGCGTCTTGAAGAGCGTGCAGGCCGTGGTCGCCTTAGGCTCTTCTTGCTCCAACTTTCGCTTGGTTCTAACAGGATACTGTGCGGTGAACTATCTGGAAACGTGGCTTCTTCTTCCGGCACTCTTTTAGTGTAACGTCCGGGAGCGAAATATTACAGTTACACTTCTGGAGTGTATCAAAGCGTTTTGTGGAGCGAGATGTGGGTAAATGACGTGCAGAATGACAACTTCAGACAACTGTTATTTAAAACCATGCAACTGGGAAATAAAATAAATTTTTAAAACCATATTTATTTGTCAGGAAATGAACTAAAAGTTTACACTTAAAAAAACAAAATTAGTTAATAAAATACTTTTACGAAACCCGGCCCATCTGCCAAAGAAATCAGCGTAGAATTTTTACTAATAATACAACAAGTTGCGTTGGAAGCTATTTAGACGGAGTGCGTCCACAGGATACAAATGTCAATGGTTAATTCCCATACTGGCCATTGTAACAGATTATATAAGTAAACAACTCTGAAAAACAAATACTAGCGTTCATCAAACAACGATTACAATTTTTGTCGTACCAATATGGACCTGTGGCTATTATATTCCGTCCAGCTCCGCCACTACTCTAGCTATAATAAACTATTGCTACCGGAAGTTACTCTTTAAATTGCGATAAGAAATTTACGTCAATTTTGTCAACATTATTATCACATGCAGCATATGTACTACCGCACACTGGGCAAGTTCAAAATCTAATGAGTCCGACCACTAACCAGTTTAAGGTTATACCTCATCAAATTACTGTCGCAAGAAGTTCCACTTGTAAAGCACCTTGGCAACTCGATAAATATAAAACTTACAATATTCTAGATAGCAAAAATTACAAAAACATTTCTTAAGATACAATCATAAAACCGTTTCCAACCTTCATCGTGGACAACACTGTGGGCCGTAAAACGCCAACCCCACAGGGGGACAAGCGGAACACAAGCCACAGTGCCTAACTAATTACGTGAGTAGTGACCAATGTCAAAGCGTAGGCACCATCTGTGAGGTCTGCGTCAATAGCTTGTTTAACCGAACCGTAGAATTCGTAAACGAACTTCAAATAACTGTTACTGGATTCACCAGCTGGGGAAGAATACCACTCGAGTACAGTTTAGGTAAAAGAAGAACTGTAAATCACGGCAGAAACGTTCCGCAAAATTAGATATTTCTTTTGTACCCTGGCTCCACAAGGAAAATGCTCCCCTTCTGGAAGTTTATCTGTGCTCGTGAAATCCATTATTGAATCGTAATTAATTACAATTCTGGCAACACTGAGTGGTAGCGTGGAGTTAATGCGAATGCCGCTCAATCACCGAGTGCAGCAACAGTGGGCAAGACGGACCACAACCCCAGTGCACTCCCCGTAGCTGCACCTGCTAACTCCGCCATTGGTTTACAATTTATTGAGGTAACATACTACTCTTCGGCTCACAACATACTGTCCATTCCTCCCCGTTCCGGACACGCCTTCGCCCAACGGTGTAAGATGCTTACGGTAACACGATGGTGCCTACAAGCGGCACAAGAGAGGTGCGGCAGGTTTTGGTAAAAAGGCATGTTGCTAAAAACATACGCCTGACCTAAAAAAGAAGATTAGGATTTAACGTGTGGTCGGTGACGCAGTCATTAGAGACGGTGTGTGCTGGTGAAGGATGGTGAAGCAAATGGGATGAGTCCTTTGCAAAGTAACCACTACTTTAAGCAATTTGGGGAAATGACGTAAAACGTAAATCTGGACGCTGGTGGGGGATTTGAATCGCTGTCCTGCCGATTGTGTTTCCCGTGTCTCACCACTGAGCCACATCGCTAGATACCTTATGATAATAATACCTTATGAATATTCTCGTAGTCGGTCTTGTTCGGTAAGGCAGATAGGTTGGGAGAGATGAGTCGCTTTCGTGATACATCGACTTCCGTCTTTGCGACGTATTGCGTTATCTTGCGATGGAACCTGTGAGTAGCAGTCGTAGTTCTGTAAAAAGGTGTAAAAACAGTTCAGGACCAGAGAAAGATCAACAAACGTTTGACAAAGTTTACAGAGTAGTAGAACGTGAATTTAGTATAATTTCTGGCAGATTTCAGATAGTATTGAAGGCTGCTGAAGCAACTGATCGTGGTGATGTTATTATAAAATGTAGACTATATATTCACTTCTTAAGGTAATTTGTAGAGAATATGTTACGAACAACTACAGAGCAATAACTACTAACAATGCCTCGCCACTGTCAGAAGCCTTCTTTATTTACGTAAAAACCGGGATGTCAGCAGAAGGGTTTTATACTGATGATGCACTGCGGTTTCTTAAATTTCGTTCATCCTGGGTTGTTTACCGTTTGGAGAAAGCTTTTACCGCAATGCATAAACCTATAACAAACTTCAGGCTGCTTGCACATACATCATACTTTCAAAAATATTTTGGTTCCCATAACTGAATTATAGTATATTTGAAACGTGCGAGAACTTTCAGTACATCGTGTCTGGATGAAGTTGAGCTGCAGTGCCACTTTTTTCAAAACGGAAACTTAAAGTTTTCTGAAAGTGATAGGACATAATAATGACACAACTTTGTGATAAGTTACAGTGAATATCACGAGTTGTTAATATATTGAGAACGATACAAATAATTTACATCTTCACATTACTTAACCTTAATATAGTCTAACGTCATATAACAAAGTTTGCTTCCAAAATAACACCGTCATTGTTGCAAATTCGAAAAGTAATGTACATAAATATGATAAAATACACTTTCAAAATATTTTTGTCATTTCTTTTTCAACTTGGAGCTTGTGTCGATAATATTTAGTGGCTCCGATCGTTTCTCATGTTCCTAAGAAATATCCATCGATTGAGCTCCTTGTTGGTCACAACAATGACATTTCGAATCACTCTGGTCCCAGAAAATCAATTTTCGAAACACTCTTCCGTGGGTATGTTCTTTTCTGATGAAATATCCATCTATACAGCTCGTCGTTAGCCACAGTAGATATATTTTGAGTTATTGTGGTTATCTGAGGGCTCACATTGCTATGCTTGTGTTGGGATCGCTGGTGCGATGTCCTGAGACTTCGGACGGCTCATAATTTCACAAGTGCAAGTAGCGTCGAGTTTGATGTAAGGTTGTTGTACATTGCTGTAAAAGGTTGATCAAAACCCAGCGTGAACGAAATGGAATTATTTAAGAAAACGCATTGCATCAACAGTATAAAACCCTTTTGCTGACATTTGTTCGATCATGATAAATTCTCCATATTCAATGATTAATAGAAGTGCGGCCCCTCCCGCCGGAGGTTCGAGTCCTCCCTCGGGCATGCGTGTGAGTGTTGTCCTTAGCGTTAAGTTAGTTTAAGTAGTGTGTAAGCCTAGGAACCGATGACCTCAGCAGTTTGGTCCCTTACGAATTCATACACATTTGAATATTGTCATTGACATAAAATCCAAACCAGTTACTCAAAGTAAAGACGTAAATAAATACCATTTTTTCTTAAAATTTAAACAGTATGGGTGAAGCTCTCTCACAGTGCAATTAAAGTTTAGTGACTATGGCTTCTGCCCCCTGACTATGGCCTCTGTCCCTAAAATCTTATTCTCCGCCGAGGATGCAGGCAAGTATAGGCTAATGAAAAATATGAGCGAATGCGATTAGATTGATTTTGGTCAGCTTTAACTTATAAATGAGCAGCTCTTTGCAGACTAGATTGATTTTGGTCAGCTTTAACTTATAAATGAGCAGCTCTTTGCAGACTAATTGTTATGACGGTGAACTGATAAGATTTGTGAATTTCTAAGGAAAGCGGTGTAATTTGACAACCCGTATGATTTCTGTAACTGTATTGTTATGATTTTGTTGAGACCTTTCAAATAGATCCGGGTATTCCATGGGATCCTCTGTTTCTAATCTGAAAGTGACCACGGATCATGAAGTCAGATGATTGGACTAACGTCAAATCACAGTTAAACAGTATTTTTCATTAACAGGGTTTGTCACTGTAAGACGGTGTGTTATTGCATATACTTATCCAGATCGTCCTTGGCTTAATTCGTGCTTGGATAATGACAAGGAACCAAGGGAATACCTTGAACTTTGAGTGATCATTTGCGCAGCCCTATTGATAATCTGCTTTGTGCTTTAGCGACTCCAAAACCCGACATTTTGTGGCGAACAAGGTGGAGAGACTATTGAAGTCGGAGATGACTTTTCTTTCGCTATGGACTGAACCATGACTCGCAGCAATTTATGTAGATTTAGATCTAGATGCTAATTGCACAGAGTTGCGCAACGAACTCGACGGACTTGTTCTGGTGACATTGTCTAACGGTCCGCTATCGGTGTTGGGACAGGTTGTGAAACGGAAAGTAAGCGCTAATTACTCGTGTGCCGACCTCGAATATCAAGTGCGAGCTCCCTTTCTCTGGCTGCAAGTTCCTCGACTTTCACTGACCTTGGTAACACGCAGTTGTCAATAACTATGCCCATTGTTTGAGTTTACCTTCTTGAAACACGTGTACCGGAGTTATTATTATCATTATTAGTGGCCACACAGGCACCGAAACGGAAGACGACAGAGAGAAGGCCGAAATACTGAATTCGGTCTTTCAAAATTGTTTACGGTTCCTCCTTTCAACCATCGCACGAACGGAAATGTGACATATTGAGATAAGCGACCGCTGAATAGAAAATCAACCGAAAATCCTCAACGGCTGAAAGGCAACTGGGCCAGATGTGATAGCTGAGACGTTCTACAGATGTTGTATGCTGTGCTTAACTTGCAAAATTTCAGATACCGAAACGCACCTCTTCAACCATTATCCTTGCCCCCCCTTCCCGAATCACAAAAATAAAAAGTTAAATTTTTGAAAATTTGCACGAAAAACCGACAATTACAAATCACTTTTCAAAAAATACTGTTCAGAAATTCAGATTTTAAAACATAATTTCGTATAATCAAAACAATAAAACAGCAAGGTTTCATATAAACAGCTGGAGCTAAATTCTGTCCCCGAAGCAGTGTCACTTTGCTCGCTATTTTGTTCGATACATAACGGCAGAGGTCGGCAGTGTTCGTGACTACGACGTCATGTTTTCAACTGCTGCCGACTGCAACGTTCAGACAGGTGCACTGTAGCTGCTCGGTGAACGTGTGTCCAGTATTTATTAATAAAGCATTTAGCTATAAATGACGATGGAGTATTCCTGGCCCATCGGGGTCACCTTCAATGCCGACTTCCAGAAGAGTCAGCAAAAACAAAACACAATGTGACATGAGAAACTGAGTTAGATGTTTAGTAATGTTTTAAATGTCATTTGTCTTCCACTCACTTAGTTGTACCACAGGTAGATTGATTTAATTTTCATATTCGTTGCTACAAAAATGCGACGCATTTCAACCCGAATGTCTGTATAATACGAGATCTGTTCAAAAAATTTCTGAACTTTGTCCAAAATCTTTTTCTACACTTACCTTTCACTTATTGTGCACGGTCTCCTTCGAAATACTCCACATTTGATACATCGCTCGTTGCCTTGTTACGCCTCTTGGTGGATCGCGCAAAGCGACGTCTGCGAATTTTTTTATGGCGTCTGTTGTTGCAAATCATCGTTCTTTCAATGGCGTTTTAAACTTTAGGAAAAAAGTCCGCAGGGGCCAGGACTTAAGAGTACGTAGGATGAGGCAGCACAGTGATTTCGTTTTTTGTGCAATAGTCACGCACCAACAGGGATGAATGTGCGGGTGCGTTTCATATTGCGAGAGCCGTGAATTGTCTCGTCACATGTCAGGCCGTTTCTTTTTCAAATTTTCTCGCAAGTATCCCAACATGTCCCGATAGTATCACTGATTAACAGTCTGTCCCTGTGGCAATAATTCAGTATTAACTAATCCTTCAAAGTCAAAGCAAACTATCAGCATGACTTTGATATTTGACCTGACCTGACCTGAGCTGACGACTGTTGGAGAACCTTACCCGACCCATTGTGAAGATTGAACCTTGGACTCAACATCATAACCGTAGACTCATGTCTCATCACCAGTTATGATTCCCTTAGCGAACGTCTCGTTCGCATTTGCGCGATCCAAAAGCTCTTCACCGATTGCGAGGCGAAGGTCTTTCTAGTCTTAAGGATCGTGGGACGGACTTGGCGGCAATACGATCCATTCCAAGATGCTGTGTCAGCATTTCATGACATGATCCAGCTGAAATGTTACATTCTTCTGCAATCTCTGGGACAGTCAGTATCCGATTGGCACGCACAGTTTCGTTGACGTTCTTGACATGAGCATCGTCGGTAGACGTCGAAAGGCGTCCTGAACGACGGTCATCTGTAACTTCCGTCCGGCTGTTTTTAAACCCTGTTAACCATTCGCAAGACCGAGCACAGGTTAAGCACTCATCACCGTAGACACCATTTAGTGTGTCCCTGTAAAGATTTTCTTGAGTTTCAGGCAAAATTAAATGCAGACGCGTTGCTCTTCGAACTCTGCCATCTCGAAATTAGCGACACAATGTTCTGCCCAATACAGCATACAGCCAGACATACAAGAAGGAAACTTCCGGCGGTTCCACACCGAACAAGCGTGTACAGGGATGCCAACCGCATTTCGCTCCAACATTGGCGCAAAATTACGAATGTTCCGTATGTCTTCACGAAACGTTAATTCCGTGTGTCATTTGTACCCTAGTAGCTGATTGGTGCGTGGCTTCTATTTCGAATCTCCGGTGCCGACTTGTTCCAGTGAGTTAAAAGAAATTACCTGGGATCATCCGGAACGCCGTTCCGGCACATTTCAGCGGAAGTTAGCCCTGGTTATACGAAAGAACTTTAACTTGCTCCCCTTCCAGCAATAGTTTAAACTACTCGTGTACTCAAAAAAAAAAAAAAAAAAAAAAAAAAAAAAAGCTTTCACTACTTAACCAAAATTATCCTAAGGCAAACACACACACACCCATGCCCGAGGGAGGACTCGAACCTCCGCCGGGACCAGCCGCACAGTCCACGACAGCAGCGCCTTAGACCACTCGGATACTCCCGCGCGGCAGCGTATTCAAGAGAAGTCCTCGGACAAGTGCACATAATTATAGATATATGTAGCTGACGTCTGTCTGTTGTATAATTATGGAACGTGTTTTAGGCACACCCATTATAACGTCTATGGAGGAAGAAAACCTCTTCCACAAAAAGCAACATGTATTCACGAAACATAGAGTTTATGAAAATCTGCACGCTTGTTCGTCCATGAGACGCAGAGCCCAACCTCCAAGCTTGAGAGGTTGAAGCAGTGTTCTTCAACTTCCGGAACGCATTTGATACTGTTCCGCACCGTTGTTTAGTGAAAAAATTACAAACTTATCGAATATCGGACTAGATTTGTGATCGGATTCAGGACTTGATTGCAGATAGAACTTAATACGTCGTTCTTAAAGGAACGACAGTTGTAGATGTAGTTTGGAGAGTACCACATGCCGGCCTGTGTGGCGAGCGGTTCTAGGCGCTTCAGTCTGGAACCGCGCGACCGCTACGGTCGCAGGTTCTAATCCTGCCTCGTGTGTGGATGTGCGTGATGCCCTTAGTTTAGTTAGGTTTAAGTAGTTCTAAGTTCCAGGGGACTGATGACCTCAGATGTTAAGTCCCATAGTGCTCAGAACCATTTGAACCATTTTATAGTACCACTGCGGAGTTTTAAAGAGACGTGACTGTTGACAGTTTACGTTAATTTTCAAGTGGACAACGTCGGAGACTCCATTGGGTGGATTTTGACTGACTCAATTTCAAGACACGTACAATCAAAATATTAAATTAGTTCCTCTGCTTCTCTCGAAAAATGGTAAGTGATTGAATACTACAAAAAAATCATAAATATTTTCGTATTAATTCTATTTTTTTAAAACTCCGCTCAAAAACGATTTTGTAATCAGGGATAACGCGACTAACTGGGAATTAGCAATGTTCAGTGCTAAAGGGTGAAAATTGAGAATGAAGAAAGATTTTTTCGTCCGGCGTCGTCCGTTTTCAAGAACTTCAAGCAAATACAGGCACATTATATAGGCACAGGCATCAGATCACCTACTTTTTATTTTTATTGTATACTATGAATGAATTGTTAAGTTTTTAATTTATTGCTGTTAAAATAATTTCCTTTGTTTCTTATTATTTCATAAAAAATGGAGACAAATCTTTAATCTCTTTAAGCAAATGAAGCATTGAACTTCATTGTTAATCACTTCCAGACTAGTGTTGGTGCTATTCTGCAGTACAACGCATATCTGGCGACGACGACCAGAAACTAGTGTACAGATCAAGTGGGGGCAAGTCTTGCACGCTGCACTTACACGCATTCTATCCACTAGGGCACAAGACGCGGCAACCGGGACATTATTGTCTCAGCAACGCTGTACCAATTCTTACGCCATGTATTTGTTGCTCGTTTCTGTCGGCATTGTTATTAAAATAGCACTGATCGCTTTTCCCGTTTCCAACAATAACGTTACATTTAAAACCAATGTAAATTTCACGAATCAAAATTACTCATGTTTTTAAAAAAAGTTTTTTAGAAACGGCTAATTTTTGCCCTGTTGCTATGGCTAATTTATTCTTGGGTTTTTGCACTTTTAGTAAAAACAATATACAACTCTTGCAACCAAGACGAAGCAGATATCTAGAAATACCGATTCTGTCTTTCTTTCTTTCACTGGTGCCATGTCCCGCGCTGACGCAGGGCCGGCATTGTTAGAAACGGATTTGGCAAGATTAGTGGAAAGGGGTGGCCGGATGCCCTTCCTGCCGCCACCCCGTACCCCCTGGGACAGAATTAGTGTACCGCTACTGTCTGCGGCGAGTGTAATTAATGTAATAGTGCGAGCGTGTTCAGATGTCTGCGAGTCGTGTAACTGAGGCGGAACGTGGGGAACAGCCCGGTTTTCACCTAGCGGGATGTGGAAAACCGCCTAAAAACCACATCCAGGCTGGCCGGCACACGCCCTCGTCGTTAATCCGCCGGGCGGATTCGATCCGGGGCTGGCGCGCCTACGCGAGTCCAGGAAGCAGCGCGTTAGCCCTTCGGCTACCCTCGCAGGTCTAGAAATACCGATTATTCAGAACAAAATATTGGTATAAAAATGGTTCAAATGGCTCTGAGCACTATGGGACTCAACTTCTGAGGTCATTAGTCCCCTAGAACTTAGAACTAGTTAAACCTAACTAACCTAAGGACATCACAAACATCCATGCCCGAGGCAGGATTCGAACCTGCGACCGTAGCGGCCTTGCGGTTCCAGACTGCAGCGCCTTTAACCGCACGGCCACTTCGGCCGGCGGAGACGGAGTACATGCTCGGAGTGGGGAAGGGTGTAGGAGTAACCGTCTGGAGCGATCAAAGTGGGATCATCATATAGAACTAATTGAAGTCAGGCTGGAAGAATCATAAGAACGAGTAATTCATCCACTTAGCGAAGGAAAACCCAGGAGAACTGCCCTAATTTAATCCTCGTACCACTGAAAGATGAATGAAATAAGCGTCATTATCAGTGGTGTTGAGAAACATCTGTTATCGTGGAAACTGAACAAACCTCCAGGCCCCAATTGAATCCCTGTCAAATTCTATACTGAATATGCGGTTGTGTTAGCCTTTCTTCTAACGAAATTGTTGTAGAATTTGTTGTAGAATCTTAGAACATATTCTGAGCTCAAAGATAATGACGTATCTAGAACAGAAAGACCTCAGTGCCAACCAGCATGGATTTCGAAAACATCGATCAAGTGAAATCCAACTCGCATTTCTCACATGACATACTGAAAGCTCTGGATCAAGGCAATCAGGTAGATGCAGTATTTATTGATTTTTGAAAAGCATTTGATTCAGTACCACATCTACGCTTATTGTCAAAACTACGGTCATTTGGGTTATCAAGTGAAATTTGTAACTGAATTGAGGACTTTTTGGTAGGGAGGACACAGCATGGAATCTTGGATGGAGAGTCATCGTCAGATGTAGAAGTATCTTCGGGTGTACCCCAGGAATGTGTGTTGGAACCCTTGCTGGTCATGTTGTATATTAGTGACCTTGCAGACCATGTTAATAGTAAAATATGATTTTTGCAGAGGATGCAGTTACCTATAATGAAGTATAAGGGGAGTTCAAAAAGGAACGAGCCGGAGTCTTAATAACAGAAAATTAGAAGTGTTGAGCCTGGCTGTTGAGACATTTATCCCACTGTGACACAAGGTGTTGAATGGCTGTCTCATAAAATTCCCGGTGCTGCAATGTTAACCAGCTCCGCACGTACAGCTGGAAGTCGTCGTGCGACGTAAATCGTTTGCCCCTTGTAGTTTCACGTCACAGCTTGTGGATGGCCGGCCGAGTGGCCGTGCGGTTCTAGGCGCTACAGCCTGGAACCGAGCGACCGCTACGGTCGCAGGTTCGAAACCTGCCTCGGGCATGGATGTGTGTGATGTCCTTAGGTTAGTTGGGTTTAATTAGTTCTAAGTACTAGGCGACTGATGACCTCAGAAGTTAAGTCGCATAGAGCCATTTGAGCCAGCCAGCTTGTGGATGAATTGTCTATTTTTTCGATGTTGGTCACAGTTACTGTGGTACTTACTTTTTCAAGTACTATGCAGCCTAAGCCCGCAGCTCGTGGTCTCGCCTTAGCGTTCTCGCTTTCCGAGCCTGCGGTCCAGGGTTCGATTCCCGGCGGTGTCAGGGATTTTCACCTGCCCCGAGATGACTGGGTGCTGTTGTGTTGTCTTCATCATGATCATCATTCATCCCCACGACAAACCACCTCCATCGCCGAGTACGGCGGTGCGGGTCTCCCGCATCGTTCCCCTACGCTTTGTCAAGAAGCATGGGCCTTCATTTCCATTTCCCCGTAGCATAAATTTTGAAGGGTTTGTAGTGAAAAATGTAGTCGGTGTTTACGTTTCATTCATTTTAGGTGATACGTTGTCGCGGACTAAATGTAGCCAATATATCGAAATTGTTTTTAAAGTTGGAACGAGAGCCATATCTCACTACAGCTTGGAGAAAATGGGTTATGATTATTTATGCGCGCCGGCCGCGGTGGTCTCGCGGTTCTAGGCGCGCAGTCCGGAACCGCGCGACTGCTACGGTCGCAGGTTCGAATCCTGCCTCGGGCATGGATGTGTGTGATGTCCTTAGGTTAGTTAGGTTCAAGTAGTTCTAAGTTCTAGGGGACTGGTGACCTAAGATGTTGAGTCCCATAGTGCTCAGAGCCATTTGAACCATTATTTATGCGCGCTGGCGCCGAGCGCGCTGCCTGAGTTCGCCACAGCCAAGTACCGTAGCCTGCAGCTCAGTCGCGAACATTTCGTGGAAATATATGCGCCTTTCTCATGCTAGTGATCGTGAATTATTGCTGTTCTCACTGCTAGAACAAAATGATGAGGAAGAAGAGATTCTACTCCATCAGTTGCATAATGGAAAAAGTTGAAACATATACCATCCTTAAGACAGGGCTTGACAAAAATTTTGTATGCGACACTTATCAGTCGTTATTTATTAAAGTAAGACGAAATATTTCCCACTTTAACTTTTCTTTCGTCTGGGCAAATCGGGAGGAAATCATCAAATTGATATTTGCATTCAATAACACCTGACGCGAAATTAGTCGTAACACTAACGTACCGTAAGGAAAGTCAAAATACCTTGAAGACTTCAGTAGTCTATTTCTCTTTTATTCTGTTCTACATTGTGTTTTTCACTTACCTGTCAAATATGAACACAAACAGAACAGTTGCATTTTCACTTCATGTAAATATTCTACCGTTTTCAAGACAGTAAAGTAAGTATGCATTAAAATTTTGCGCGTTTTGCACAAATACATAAGAAATTAACTGAAATGTGTCAACACTTATCAAGCTGAGTCTGTCGTAGCCACAGAGACACACTCTCCATTATCTCATTAAGTCAGTTATGTCACACTTTCCGTAAACGACAATTCGTAGACCACTATAGTATTACATCTAAATAAATGAATACCTTTAAAGGAAAGAGGACCAAGCGACACCACTGCGAAACTGTATCCAAGGTCTAATTTCGTTTTGTGTGTGTGTGTGTACCCACAAGTAATTCTATATCCACATCTGTACTCTACAAATCACTGTGAAATACGTGGCAGAGGGTTTGAATGACTGTTTAAATGCCTATGTGTGTGATGTACGTAATCTAACGTTGCCCTCACTTAAACCTAGTTGTCGAAACGTCGAAGGTAGGCTTTTTCGGGCTAGTTTACATCTTATCTTCAGGTGTCTGATAGTTCGGTAATGTCAATATCTCAGTGAAACTCTCCGGCGGGTCAAACAAACCTGTGACTATCTGTGTTATCCTTCTTTGTATAGCTCAATATTCCCTGTTAGTTCTGTTTAGTACGGGTCCCGCGCACTTGAGCAATATTCTAGTATGGCTCCTTTGCAGAATGACTCTATTCCCCTAGTATTCTACAGTAAACCGAAGAACGATACCTGCTCTACCCCTGATTGAGCCTTTATGATTATCCCATTGCATAGCCCTACAAAGTTATACGCCCAGGTATTTGATGGTTCAAATGGCTCTGAGCACTATGGGACTCAACTGCTGTGGTCATCAGTCCCCTAGAACTTAGAACTACTTAAACCTAACTAACCTAAGGACATCACACACATCCATGCCCGAGGCAGGATTCGAACCTGCGACCGTAGCAGTCGCACGGTTCCTGACTGCGCGCCTAGAACCGCGAGACCACCGCGGCCGGCCCAGGTATTTGAGTTCTCGATTCCAGCGGCGACTCATTGATACTACACTCATAGGGTACTACGTTTTTTCGTTTTGTGAAGGGTACAGTTTTGCAAGCTGAACATTTAAAGAAAGGTACTAAAGTCTGCACCACATTGAACTCTTAGAAATACTAGGATGAATATTTATGTAGCTTCTTTCAGGCAGTACTTCGCAACAGATAACTGCATCATTTGCAAAAATCTGAGATTACTATTAATATTGTCCATAAGGTCAGAAATACACGACATGAAGAGCAAGAGTTCCCTGGGGCCCACACGAGTTATTTCTACATCTATTGATTACTCGCCATCCAAGATCGCTTGCTGCTTCCTCCTTAACAGAAAATCGTCTATCGAATCACAAATTTCCCTTGATACCTCATACGATCGTACTTTTGATAATAAATATAGGTGTGGTACTAAGTCAAATGCTTTTCGGAAATTGAGAAATATTACTTCTACCTGACTGCCTTTATTCGTGGCTTTCAGTACGTCACGTGAAAAAAGTGCAAGTTAGGTTTCGTTTGATTGATGTTTTCCAAATCCAAGCTGATTGGCATGGAGGTCATTATCTTTGAGATACCTCATTGTGTTTGAGCGCAGAAAGTTTTGTAAGATACCACAACAAATTTATGTGAAGGATATTGGACGGTATTTTTGTGGATCACTGCTGGTACCCTTTTTGTAGGTAAGTATAACCTATGCTTTCTTCCAACTGCTGGGCATAGTTTTTTATTCGAGGAATCTACGATAGATTATATTTAAAAGAGCGATTAACTCAGCCTCGATACAGAATTTGACAGGGATTCCATCAGGCCCTGGGGCTTTATTCAACTTTAACATGTAGGAAAGCCCTTTATTGACTGCAAATATTAAGCATACAATTTGTCGAAAGATCGGAGGTATTGCTTTAAACTGTATTATGAAACAAATAACATCTTAGGCCGTTAGTGTTAGAAGCAAGTATGAAATAATTCATTTCGACTTCAGAAACGCCAAGTGATGCTACACAATTAATTTTGAATGAGACACATAATTTGCTTATATGAAGTTTGATTTTCTACGTATGTATTGCTCTCCATTCGATCACACGGTTGCTTACATACTTGCTTCAATATATTTCAGATGCTTTAAGATGTAATATACACTAATTCATTTCCAGTACTTAATACTGCACTGTGCTTCATTTTATATAACATATTGCATGTGCGAAAATAAAATTTTTTGCAAATATAATTGCTATTTTGAAACAGTTTAGCAGCTATACCCCTCCCTGCTCCGGCCTTCTTCAAAATATTCTTTGTATCGTGTGTATAGTACAAGAAGTTGTACCTCCTCTCTTGCTTGATAAGTTTTCCTGTTTGCATCAGTTCCACTGAGCGCACTGCGCGCTCCCCTATGACAGATCTGCCTCTCGCCGCTGTTGGCTCAACCGTTCAGTGTGAGAGCATAGCCAAACATGCGTCTGGAGGTGCTCACAAGTCGCCGACCGCGGCGGCGAATCTGTATTTTGAGACAGACCAGCTGCTCGCCGATGCCTGTGGCGGCAAAGTCGCTCTTTGTGTAACCAATACGATGAAATAACGCGCATTTCAACGATGAGGGGAACCCGCCGTGGCTCAAGGTCGCAGGCCGCGCAGGCAGACTGCGTTCTGTGTGGCTAGGCCTTTACTAAACACTACTTCGACAGAGACTTTAATACTTATCATTACTTTAGGACCCCTATGAAGATGGAATAATAGAAGAATTTGAGGATACAATGAAGAGGGGCGTGTTTCGCTTTGCAATCTTTTAGTAAGCACTAGGGCATTACGGAGGAGCTCAACAAATTCTAGTAGACGACACTACAAATGAGGCGTTGTGTATCACGGAGAAGTTTACCATCGCAATTCCGCGAGCGTACGTTTCAAAACAAAGCTGGGCAACATATTACTTGCTCCCACTTACTTGTTGCGAAATGACAACGACGAGAAAATCAGAGAAATTAGAGCTCTGCCAACAATCATTCTTTCTACGCGCTGTTGGCGGATTCAACAGGGAGGAGGAGAAAAGATATTGCTACAAGATGTAACCATCGCTACATGCCGTTCGGTCAGCCTGGAGCACAGATATTGATGCAGTGCCGAAGCACACGAACTGTGAGTTACCGTTATGTAAGGAGCGATCGAAAAGTTTACGTTTGAGAGCGTTGTTGCAGCGTATGTGCAACGCAGCGCGACTCCGATACGTATTAGTGTGTGGCATTCGTGTGTTTCCGACGTGAGTGCGATAAATGTGGAAATGTCAAATATGGTGACGTTATTACCAGATGCCTCCAACAAGACCGACGTGCTGTTGTTCTTTACTTGGCTGCTTAACGAGAAACACCGGTAGACATGCATCGGAGAATAAAGAATGTGTGTGGCACAGCACGTCTGTCGAAAACCACCGTTGTGAGATGGTGCGCCAAGTTCATCATAACGCACGTCCCTATATCAAAAGTCGTAACGCAGACATTACTCCAACGAACGTGGGAAACACCAGGGCACCCAACCTATACTCCTGATCTCTCCCCATACGATTATCACGCCTTCAGTCCCTTAAAAAAAGCCTTGAAGGGTCGACGATTCCTGTCGGACGAGGATGGGCGGCAGGCAGTTACGTCCATCCCACAGCAGAACACAGTATTTTACCAAACGGGTGTCTTCAAGCTGGTGCGTCGGCTCACGGCGTTCTTGCCTGATAGGCATACTGGTTCTGGGCTGTACGGCCGCCTAACGGAAACTTTCTGATCACACCTTATATTACTGTATGAAAATACTATCAGAATGTTAAAATTGATGCTAAGTACGAACTCACCGATAGTTAGGTTAACTACGCAATGATCGTAAATACAAAATGAGGCAAAAACAGTCATTATCATCCCCTTATACTGTCTGAAGAGAGTGGTAGGAGGAAGAAATTTCTGGTAGACAATCACACTGAAATATTAGTTTGTATGAATTGCGGAGAAATGTGACAGATGGAACTACTGACGAGCTGAGAAATCCATTACCGACACAAAGTACTAACTCGTGGGGCTTGGCTGCTAACTTAAACACAGTTGTCTTAATGTTACTACGTAGTATGGAACAAAAAGCAGTGTTATTAACTTGAAATGTGTAAGCAATACTTCAGTCTTTTTTCCGGAAAATAAAAAATATTTACAAGCAAATGCTGTTGTGTACATTTTAAAATGCAGCACGATACTAGCGCCATTAATATCAGATTAATATATTATTTGGATACTTCATTAAATGTGGCATCGATATCGAATGGGAGTATTGCAAATTGTCTTGATCATCCACAATAGGTAAGAGGACGCATGAAAGCCGCAATACTACTGTATCAATCCTCTGGTGAAACACCACTTAAATTAAAACTAACTTATTCTTACTTTCATTCATCATAATCGATTATTTAAACCATGACACACTGCACCAGTTACATATCTTTTTGTGCATAGCACGCCGCGTTTCGAGAGTATACTCTCAGTGTCAAATGCATTTGCTTCCATAAGCATTTTTCTGAATCTCTTGCACTGTAGTCATCTAACAAGTGCTTACATTAAACATTCCTGCAGCTTCTATAGTAAATTCCAATTACTCCATTAGTAAAATGCTTTTTGTTTTTACTAAGTGTATGTGTGACGTCGTCTATTTCCTATTACCTAGTGCTTATATCGCTCCAAACAGTGATTTGTATCCCTCCATCAAGCCAGAGAGAATTCACAAAGTTGGTCCAATCGGCAACTTAACACGAATGCAACTCCATTAAGTTGGGTGCTGACGAATAATAAATAGTGATGGAGTCAGTTTAATCGATTTCCATGTAGTTTATCCACACTACCAAAACAAATGATCGTTACGTATAATTATTCCGCAGCTTTAAAAAACTCGGCAACAAACCTAAAGTGTGACTGTTGGTAAACTTACACATTAGTTCTAGTATCCCGGATTTTTCCGTTGCGAGATGTATGTAGCAGGAAGCAATATATATTGCAACTGTATAGATGATTTGCTTCTGCTTCGAATCCATACTTGCGCTGTCTAGCAGACGTACAAGAGTTTCCAGGTACCTCGTGGTACTTTATCACGTACATCAAGCCTTAGTGATTTTGCCTGCAGTTTAAAATGATCGCACTCCATGTCGAACGAAACTTGGATATACGAAATCATTGTCGAGCAGAATGTCATGGATTGAGAAAGATATGTTTATGAAGCTTTAATATAATACCTATGTCGTCTGTGTTGGTGTCTATGTTAGCAAAAACCGACTGCAGTTCATCTATCAGTCAGATTTTTTGAGCAGAGTATTTCTGTGGTAGGTACTGCCATTAACAAATTTTCCATTCCACTACAGCCTTCTACAGCAAATACATCCCATACTGTTTTTGAAATGCAATTTCAAAATGACAGATAGTCAGTCTTCCAGTAGAGCAATGAAATCAGATGTGTAAGAAAGATTACCACTAAGATATAGTTAACAATACGCCTCTCAGTCTTATTTTTTAGTAGAGCAATGCTGTATGCGGTGCCGCCTCCTGCCACAACATTCATGTGCTCTTGTTACTGCAGAATACCAGTAGCGCTACATACATGCGTCTATACTGAAAAGGAGCTAAGCCTCGACCAGTACCACTCTGTAGAAAGAGTGTATTTGTTGCGCTGTGCTACTTGTTAAACGTTAAAACCATGAGATGCAGACAGCTTTCGCTGACTGACAGATAGATAGTGCGCCGGCAAGCTCTGACGGTTTAGCGTAGGTGCCCCAGATCTACCACATGGCAATATGATAACGAGTGGTATTCTCACAGACTGCATCTTTCGTCATCTCAGAGAAACTGTGAACATGTATCTCTAATGCAGCATATCCATCAAAAAACAACTTATCTTCTATACCTCTCCCCCGTGCCCGAAGTATCAAGTAAATTAATATGCACAAATAAAACTGAAAAGATGACTAAAATTATAATAACACTCTTAAAATTACATATGATTCCAAATAATAGCATTGTTTGCTAATCTAAGTCTTGAAGATGATGATAAAGTGTGTGCTGCCATTACAACCCACCCTCTTAGGTCAATAGTAACTTATTGTTTGTACGAATTAATGGAGGTAACCTTCTTTCGCCATTTATAATCTAACATCTAACCAGCTGATCTATAACTTCAGCACATCTTTATAGCTCTCATGGATGCGTTTTATCCCTCCACAAGTTGGCAGTAGTCTAAGGTGAAAGCAACCACAAAGCAGTTACAAGCATCAAGGTCCGTTATTCACTCATCATCGATATTTTTCATTTGTCCACATTTTTTATAATTTTCCATATTGTTTCACATTTTACATGTTATTCATACTTTTTCTCCAAACTCTATGTATAAATTTAGAAGAATATTTGTGCTCTTTGCTTATCCTACAAGGTTTTCTTTGCATTCAACAATGATTTGGATTCCTTCAGCAAGCCAGAGAGAACTCACAAAATGTCTGCAATATCACTTGTTCCTCTTCTTCAAAAACATCATCTCAGAAAATAAAATCCAACACACAATGTCCACTGCCAAAGCCGACCATTACATACATTAGAACACATACATCAATTTCGAATAACATTACTGTTTCCCTGCTACTCTTCCTCTTGCACACAGAAGTCGTGTTTCAAAATTAGGTGGTCAAGCATCTCCATTATGTTAAACAAATCGCAGCAAAGTCTCGTATTATAGCCACGAAGCTGATGCAATAGTCCAGACACCTTATCCATTAGAACATGCATTTTAATATCAGTCAACTCCACTTTATATCTCATATATATTTCCTCTAAATGACTTCAGGAATAGCTACCTGACTGTAGTGTGAGCCCACTTACTAGTAAAACGTTGCACCCTCTATGACCTGGATCCATGCTCTGATTCGATTGGGAAAAGCTTCATAAAGCGCTTATATATTCTCATGGGACAAGCTTGGCACAACTGTTATAAATGGCTCTTGATATCCTAGATACTGACGCTGAACAGAACTGACGTCCAAACTAGTTCCACACACGTTCTGTTGGGGAAAGATTGGGAACCTCATCGGCCTTGGTAGCACCTCGTCATCACACACACAGAGTTCATAGAGACACTTGCATTTTCTGGACAAGCATTGCCTTGTTGGAAAAGTCCACTGCAACACTATCGCATGAGAATGCAGGAAGGCAGTGATGTACCATTACACCGTCAGAGTTTCCTCTATCAGCCCTGATCTGAAGTCATACCCAATGGCTCCCCACACCATGACACCACTAGTAACACCACTATACTTCTCTTGCCATACTTGCTGTGCTGGCGTTAGCTGTCGCCAGCACACTGGTCGGCAAAGATGTAGCTCGAAGGTCGATAGTAGGTGCTGACAGACTCGCAAACAAAACGCCGCCAACGCCCTCTCGACTGCAATTATTTAGATCGCCGCCTCTGACGGGGGGGGGGGGGGGGGTCTCACTAGCTCACTAACTCAGTCACTGACGCACTAACTCGCGCTCCAGTTTGGTGTCTGTCATTCATTCGCACAGCGGGCTTAGGCTACGACAGAACATAGTGTCAGATTATAGCAAGATTACCGATATTGTCTGCAAGAGGACAAAGATTGAAGAGCTTGTACCACCAAACATGGACTCTATTCCAGTTAAGGAAAAACTCATGGAAATGAAGTCCCATGCTTCTTGACAGAGTGTAGGGGAACAATGTGGTAGCCCGCATCTCGTGGTCGTGCGGTAGCGTTCTCGCTTCCCACGCCCGGGTTCCCGGGTTCGATTCCCGGCGGGGTCAGGGATTTTCTCTGCCTCGTGATGGCTGGGTGTTGTGTGCTGTCCTTAGGTTAGTTAGGTTTAAGTAGTTCTAAGTTCTAGGGGACTGATGACCATAGATGTTAAGTCCCATAGTGCTCAGAGCCATTTGAACCATTTTTTGAACAATGTGGTAAACCTGCACCACCGTAGTAGGCAAGGTCCTAATGGAGATGTTTTGCCGTTGCCTTCCTCCGACCGTAATGGGGATGAATGATGATGATGAAGACGACACAACAACACCCAGTCATCTCAGTGCACGTGAAAATCCCTAACCCCACCGGGAATCAAACCTGGGACCTCGTGCTCGTACTCGGGAAGTGAGAACGCTACCGCGCGACCACGAGCTGCGGACTAGAAACTTGAAGTTCATGGAAATATAAAACGTGTTAATCCATGAGTATATTTATATTGTAGAAAGAGGATACCAGCCACCAATAACATCCTCTCCCTTGCTTCCATGGTACAAGACTACAATGGCGACGAGGATACTACAATGGCGACGAGGACACTACAGTGACAACGAGCATAATTCAGTGGCGATCGAAGTTAATCAATGTGGCCCACGCTTTTGATTGCTTCTCTTGTATTTTAGCTTTCAGTGGAGATCGTATTTTTCATTGTTAATTTGTTGTTGTGTTCTTGTGTGTATTCCAGCAGGGGAGCCGCAGAAATAATCAAATTTCTCTTTTCAGAGGCTTTGATTGGTTTTTGTTATAACGTATTTGTGTGAAGCATGAATTCCCCGCCCCCTCCACCCCCCTGCCCCGGCGCCACAGTCACAAGCGGTCAATGTGATGGATCTAACTCAAGTTTTTCAGTTTCAGAATCTTGCTGACGTCGGTAGAACAAATACTGGCCGCACGAGCTGCGTCGGCCGCACAACCGACCAACCAACAAGTCCAACAAGTGCCGCCGGCCAGCATACCAACGTTCTGGCAATTTAACGACACAGAAGAGGCTAGAATACCTGATCCAGTTCCAAGCACATTGTTAAGTTCATCGCATTCACGGTACTGTAAAGTTACAATATTTTCTTTCGATTGCGGGGTCCCCAAAGTTCAGGTTAATACAAAAACTGTTCCCAACCGTGTCGCCCGACGAACTCAGCAACGCAAAGTAATCGCTGCATTAACTCAGTTTAAAAATGGTTTAAATGGCTCTGAGCACTATGGGACTTAACATCTGAGGTCATCAGTTCCCTAGAACTTAGAACTACTTAAACCTAACTAACCTAAGAACGTCACACACATCCATGCCCGAGGCAGGATTCGAACCTGCGACCGTAGCGGTCGCGCGGTTCCAGAATGAAGCGCCTAGAACCTCTCGGTATTAATTCAGTACTATGAACTGTAAGTCCACGTAGCTGCAGCTAGATATCAGGTTTTTCGCTTGCAGAAAAAGCTGGAACAGACGTACAGTCAGTAGTATATACACTCCTGGAAATGGAAAAAAGAACACATTGACACCGGTGTGTCAGACCCACCATACTTGCTCCGGACACTGCGAGAGGGCTGTACAAGCAATGATCACACGCACGGCACAGCGGACACACCAGGAACCGCGGTGTTGGCCGTCGAATAGCGCTAGCTGCGCAGCATTTGTGCACCGCCGCCGTCAGTGTCAGCCAGTTTGCCGTGGCATACGGAGCTCCATCGCAGTCTTTAACACTGGTAGCATGCCGCGACAGCGTGGACGTGAACCGTATGTGCAGTTGACGGACTTTGAGCGAGGGCGTATAGTGGGCATGCGGGAGGCCGGGTGGACGTACCGCCGAATTGCTCAACACGTGGGGCGTGAGGTCTCCACAGTACATCGATGTTGTCGCCAGTGGTCGGCGGAAGGTGCACGTGCCCGTCGACCTGGGACCGGACCGCAGCGACGCACGGATGCACGCCAAGACCGTAGGATCCTGCGCAGTGCCGTAGGGGACCGCACCGCCACTTCCCAGCAAATTAGGGACACTGTTGCTCCTGGGGTATCGGCGAGGACCATTCGCAACCGTCTCCATGAAGCTGGGCTACGGTCCCGCACACCCTTAGGCCGTCTTCCGCTCACGCCCCAACATCGTGCAGCCCGCCTCCAGTGGTGTCGCGACAGGCGTGAATGGAGGGACGAATGGAGACGTGTCGTCTTCAGCGATGAGAGTCGCTTCTGCCTTGGTGCCAATGATGGTCGTATGCGTGTTTGGCGCCGTGCAGGTGAGCGCCACAATCAGGACTGCATACGACCGAGGCACACAGGGCCAACACCCGGCATCATGGTGTGGGGAGCGATCTCCTACACTGGCCGTACACCACTGGTGATCGTCGAGGGGACACTGAATAGTGCACGGTACATCCAAACCGTCATCGAACCCATCGTTCTACCATTCCTAGACCGGCAAGGGAACTTGCTGTTCCAACAGGACAATGCACGTCCGCATGTATCCCGTGCCATCCAACGTGCTCTAGAAGGTGTAAGTCAACTACCCTGGCCAGCAAGATCTCCGGATCTGTCCCCCATTGAGCATGTTTGGGACTGGATGAAGCGTCGTCTCACGCGGTCTGCACGTCCAGCACGAACGCTGGTCCAACTGAGGCGCCAGGTGGAAATGGCATGGCAAGCCGTTCCACAGGACTACATCCAGCATCTCTACGATCGTCTCCATGGGAGAATAGCAGCCTGCATTGCTGCGAAAGGTGGATATACACTGTACTAGTGCCGACATTGTGCATGCTCTGTTGCCTGTGTCTATGTGCCTGTGGTTCTGTCAGTGTGATCATGTGATGTATCTGACCCCAGGAATGTGTCAATAAAGTTTCCCCTTCCTGGGACAATGAATTCACGGTGTTCTTATTTCAATTTCCAGGAGTGTAGAATTAACGGACATGACTAGGAAGTGTAAATATAAATGTAGTTGTGGCAACTCTTACAGTGATCTGATAATGCAATAACATTCAATGTCCCAGATAGTAGAATACGGGAACAGATCCTAAAGTACTCTGATCCGACTGGGAGCAGAAGAGGCACCACAGGACATTCTAATTTCCACTGTGTTCAATAAAAGTTCGATGGCTTCCATTACAAAATATACATGCTTGAATTCCACTGAGCGAAATACAGTGATGTGCGATCACTTCTCCAAGCACTGCAAATCTTATAGCAATATGATTCGGGTGTCATAGCGGCCGATAAGTTTAAGCAGCCTCGATTTGTCGGGTCGAGTCGCCCCTTGCTCGCGACCGCTCAATGCAGCCACAATAACGAGCGCGTACACAACCGCCCTGACAGCCACGTAGACATGTAAACAGGCATGTGAATTTAATGAAGTCTTGCCCTAGATGTTTTGCTCGGCATAAAAGACAGGATTGTCCATCACGTAGCGCAACATGTTAAAGGTGTGGAAAAAGGACTATGTCCAAGCAGCTTTTTTGCAACGGTGCAAAAACGCCCATTTTACCTGCTCCCAGAGAAAAGAGGGTCGTGCACATGCAGTGAACGTTGTGTTTTCAAAATCTACAACAGGTTCTGACAAAAGTAAGATTAAGGTTGTGCCTCCTTCTCTTAAAATCAAGAGACAGTGAGAACATTTTCGGTTTAGATGCCTTTGATTTGTTTGGACTTAGCATCCAAGACAATGTACTTTCATGCGAGTGCAGTCTTTCTCGGCGTATTCTACTGACGAATTCTTCTCGGGTTATCAGCCGAGTGGTAGCATCATCTTGTCGCAACGTTTCAATGAGTTTTGTACCCATCATCTTCTGGTGAAGTCTTCGTAGTGGTAGACTCTTAACAAGTTCCCATTTGCGGTGCCTACGGCTTCTACCACATCACATAGCAAGCACCATTCAAGTGTTGTCCTCCATATTTTACGTCGAAGGTTTGCAAGAAGTACTTGTGTCGGACAACGGACCACAGTTCACTTCACATGATTGTGCAAAGTTCTGTTAACGAAATGGCGTCCGCCATCTATCAAGTGCCCCGTTTCAGCTCCAGTCCAACGGAGAAGCAGAACGCTTCGTACGCACTTTTAAACAACAGGGGGCCACACTTCGCACCAGCCACACACGGCAACAAGCGCTGCAACTCTTTATCGCCTCCTGTGGGTCCCACCCACGGGCGGACCATCACCGTCCGGACTTCTGCAAAGGCGCCTAATCGCCGCCATCGGACGCTGCTACACTTGCTACACCCACCGCAGCATCCGGCGCCGCCAATGGTCCGCAAGTATCGCTTTGCGCCGCGCCATCTTTTTCTGTTCAGGGTTTATGGCAACCGTGTGTGCTGAGAAAGAAGCGTGATCCAGGAACGCATTGGCTCTTTTATGTACTCGATTCGTGTCCCGATGGTTTGCAGCGCCGCCACCAGAACCAAATTCTTGCTCATCATTTGCCCTGTGATTCTGCTGCTTTTCTTCCCCCAGGTTCACGGCCTCGCGGGACCGCGAGGCCTTAGCAAACGTCCGCTGGTGCCACCAGGGCATCCCAGGAGGAGCGGATGGATGATGCGCCCTCGTCCCCGCCGTCCCTGCTCGCCGACCCAACAGACCTGGACCCGCCGTCGCCGTCGCCGTCGCCGTCGCCCCAGGACACGCCCTCAGGCCTGGACGTGTGCCCTGGAGGGTGTTCCTGTGAGCTCGCAAGCCAGATGGCGGAGTACGGTCGGGAGTACGCCGTCCTCCACAGTCACGGCTCACGGCTCATCTCTACATACAGTGCACAACAACGGTGCGGTATTTCGGGAGGAGGGGGGGGGGGGGGAGAATGTGCTGGCGTAAGCCGTCGCCAGCAGTACACTGGTTGGCAAAGATGTAGCGCGAAGATCAAGCGCGCCTATCAGAAAAAGAGGCCGAAGACAGACTCGCAAGCAACAAGCCGCAAACGCCCTCTCGACTGCAAGTACTTAGATCGCCGCCGTTGACCGGAGGGTCTCATTACCTCACTAACTCAGTCACTGATGCCCTAACTGACACTCCAGTTTGGCATTTGTCATTCATTTTCACAGCAGGCTTAGACTACGACAGTACAAAGCGTCACATTATAGCAACATTACCGATATTGTTTTCAAGAGGACAAGGACTGGAGAGCTTGTACCACAACACATGGACTCTATTCCAGTTAGGTAAAAAATTACAGTTCATGTAAATAAAGAATGTGTTAATCCACGAGTGCATTTTTCTTGTAGAAAGAGGATACCAGCCACCAATAACATCCTCCCCCTTGCTTCCATGGTACAAGACTCTACACTTGCTGACGATGGTCATCCACGATAGTGCAAAACCTCGTTTCATCGTTGAACTCTATGCGACTCCATTCATCAGCAGTCCGTGCTTCCCGGTCGTGGCACTATTCCAAACGCAGCCGTTTGTGTTGCGGTGATGGCGATTGTGGTGACAGCAAGTTTCTAGTTCGGCTGCTGCTACTCTCCGAACAGTGCTGTGACACGACACAGAATGTTGCTTGTACGGGAGGTGCAGACGTGAAGAGGTTAAGATCAGCTCGGTGCAAAATAGGACGATTGTTCCTTGTGGTGGTGAGACGTCGACACGTTCCCATGCAGTCCAATATTGGGACACTGTCATATCCGAATGTTTCACAATTCTGGATATTGCACGGATCGACCAGCCGGACGAATAAAGATCCACGGTGAGCCCTGTGCCAAACTCTACGCTGTCTCGTATGAGTATGTGGCTTTTTCATATTCTTCAGTAATCACTCAACACGTGACGCTGCTGGCGCCCCTTACATATCCTACCAGGCCAGTTTACAGCACTAAACAGCGACAACAGTAATGCATTCTGGTGGCAGTTCTATGAATCACAGAGAATTGCAACTCTAATCGATTACATACCCGTCGATGGTCCACTCCGACCTGCTTTCTGCGTGATTCACATTTTTTGTCTGGGTTAAAGTGTGGAATAAGTCACGTCGAAAAGCTCCGAATTAGTATTTAAAGTTTGAAATACTACCTACAAAATAACCAAAAGCTTCAAGAATCGTATCTAGACAATCTAGATACGCCGCAAGCCACGGTAAGGTGCGTGGCGGAGGCTACCCTGTGTCGCTGCTTGTCATTTCTCGTACTACTCCGCTTGCAAATAGAGGAAGGAAAAAACGAGTGTCTGTACTCCTCCGTATGACCTCTAATTTCTCGTATTTTATTTTCGTGGTCCTTACGCGCGATGTATGTTGGCGAGAGCAGAATAATTCGGCAGTCAGCTTCTCTAAATTTCCTTAATAGTGTTTCCCCCCCCCCCCCCCCCCCAAAAAAAAAGCCGCCTTCGTTCCAGGGATTCCCGTTAGAGTTCGCAAAATTGTGTTCGAACCTACCGGTAACAAATCTAACAGCCCTCCTCTGAATTTCTTCGATGTCTTCCTTGAATCCGACCTAGTACGGATCCTAAACACTCGAGCAGTAATCAAGAACAGGTCACAGCAGCGTCCTATAAGCGGTCTCCTTCACAGGTGAACCACACTTTCCTAAAATTCTCCCAATAAACCAAAGTCGACCATTTGCCTTCCCTACCGCTGTTTTCACATGTTCGTTCCACCTTACGAAACCTTCAAATAACGCTTGATGTGATTATCGACAGTGGTGAAATGGATTGTAGCGGGAAGGCAGATGTGACACTGTTTTTCTGTGACGTAGATGATCGTTGGGTGGGGTGAACGTAGCAATGAAAACTGTGTATCCTATCGAGTTCAGGCACAATGGAGGATCTTAACAGCGAGAAAGAGCACGTACTTTATGTTCGAGGTCGCCACACGAGTAAATGGTATCTCATAACCTGTGTCAGGAGAGTTGTTAAACCGTTAGAGACAACATAATGAGAAAGTTCCTTGTGCAGTTTCGCATTAAGATCTCGAAGCCCGACAACACTTGCGGCAGGTACGCTACGGCTACTACGCATGAGCAGTGGTTCCCCTGAGGGCTAAAAACAAAAGGGTGTAATTGTGTTTCGGTCACGAAACTAAATTATTTTTAAAACATTAATATATTGTCACTATTTCGTAAGACTGTACTGCTGATTACATAAGTTACGAACAACTACATTTTTCCGAATAGCCGGCCGAAGTGGCCGTGCGGTTAAAGGCGCTGCAGTCTGGAACCGCAAGACCGCTACGGTCGCAGGTTCGAATCCTGCCTCGGGCATGGATGTTTGTGATGTCCTTAGGTTAGTTAGGTTTAACTAGTTCTAAGTTCTAGGGGACTAATAACCTCAGCAGTTGAGTCCCATAGTGCTCAGAGCCATTTGAACCATTTTTTTCCGAATACAATAGCATCAACTCATGACATCGTTGTGGGAGTTACAAGTTAAATGAATGTTCCTCACATCGTAAACCAGCTACACACATACTTGGTACCATAAATCTACAAAAGTAAAATTGAGCACATACATCACATATACCTAAATATATCGTGAAAACACTTTCTCCGAATATAAGTAGTTCACACAACAGAACAGAAATTCCTTCGTTATTTAACTCGCTACAGTAAACAAACTAATTCACAGCAGAACAGTAACTGTGTAGTGGCTACTACACTGCTGTAGGGACAACACTTTATTATTATTAGTTAGTAGTAATAGCAGTGGTAAGACACAAAGCGTTGGCAGCTTGAAGTCTTCCAATTTCTTTCAGTTTAGACGTAAAAAGCCCAGCAATCAAGTGATTCACATCAGTAGGCCTAAGTACAGGGTATTTCAAAACGAATATATCGGTTTTAAGGCTTTGTATCATTTATTACATTCAACTTACAATTATAAGTAATATATCAAATGAAAGGGCATCTCATATAGTTTTTCTTACAAGCGTTCAATCTGTGTACCATTCGTCATCCATCGAGTCCATAGGCGAGTTCTTCTGAAACCTTGATCAGCGTGTCTGGAGTAATTGTTGCGACAGTGCTGTTTCTATAGCCGGAAAGATCAGCTGCTAGCGGAGGCACAAACATTTGAGCGTTTATGAACCCCAAAAGATCAAAATCAAGTGGCGTCAGATCGTGTGTGAACATGGAGGTCACGCGAAACATGCTCTGTCACCCTACTTCTTGTGGCCAATCCAGTGGTCAGGTACAATGACGTACTGATTGATGCCGGCGAGACAACGCACCATCTCGATGCCAAGTAAAGTTCTGTGGTTCAGCTTCTTCCATCTGAGGAAAGAGCCATAGCTCTAGCGCTTCAAGATAAGAAACACCAGCTACAACTGCTTCACAGAAAGATAAAGGCCCATTTACTTTCCGCCAGAGTATGGCACAAAACACATTCAGTTTTGGGGAGTTTCTCTGCATCTCATGGGGAACTGCTGACTCCCACATCCACTCATCGTTTGTGGTCACATTTCCACTAAGGTTAAATGTCAGTTCATCACTGAAGACGATACGACCCAGATAATGTTTATCCTCACATAGCAACATTTCCTTTGCACTGTTGGCACGTAAACCGTAGTCTGTAGGCTTTAGAGCTTGCAATGGCTAATTCGGGACTAGCCTTCCGAACTGATTTGTTGGTTCTACACGTGGAACACTCTCACTCGTTCAACATGTTCTTTAGTCACTCCAGCACACAAGTAAACAAACAAAAATGTCCGAGTTGCTCTTTCATTTGATGTATTTTTTATAACTGCAAGCTGAATGTAATAAATACTACAAAGCTGTAAAACCCGTATATTCATTGTGAAACATTCTGTATAGCGCATACATTTTAATTTGATTGATTTTAAAGTATGGTGGAGGGTGTGGATGAACCAAGTGTCTAGGGTGCAGAGAAAGCATGTTTTGTAATGGATGTCTACCTTCACTACGGACAGTTAGCTTTCTTTTCTCGGAAGTAGTTATAGGTAACACTTGCAATGGTCTGAGAATTGCTTCATCCTTCTATAAAAAGTCTCACTGAGTTATTAGTTCGTGATGTAAGAAAACACCAACGAAAACTAAATATCACCTACCTTTCATCATTTTAAAAAAGAAAGTGCTCAAAAAAATTCTTTTTCATTATAAAGATCCGTAAAGTGCTGATGATTCTGGAGGGAGAGGTCAGTGTACTATCTAATATCAGGGGTAATGGTCTCACAAAGGTTGGAAACCACTGTCGTAGAGAGATGCACCCTGGGAACAATCTTCTGAGCCTGCGTCATTGTCTCCGTATCACATAATCTTTGAGATGGTATTTCAGGGGAGTTTTGAATCCCATGCGAATTGGATTTGTCAAACTCGATGTTGCACAGCAACCCCACATGCGACGACTGAATCGCGGTACCCAAATTCGCTCTCCGATACAGTTATAATGCAGACATTATGGGGGATGCACAGGCCAGGCCGGACGATGGGAGAGTGAGCAGAAAAGGGGAGGGGGAGCGTTCAAAATCCTGGGCGCCCAGGTCTGAAGAGGGGCCAAAGTTTCTCAGTGATTTGGGTCTCTCAAGGTGCTCAGTTGGAAAATACCACACTGTTATTGTAAAATAAATTTTGCCTCATATTGGGCTTTAGAACGTGTCCAAAGATGGCAACATTCATCAGTTATCGGTTCGTAATAGAGGTCAGTGGTGCCAAGTCAGCAATATTGCACTATCACAGTTACAGCTCCATCAACATAAGGTTGCGCATGGCAGTTCACTTTTCAATTGGTTGTTCAAACAACGAACAAATGAATGTGTGCACCGAGCGCCGTCTAACAGGCTAGTCTAAGTACTGTGCATACACGCCACATGCCGGCAACGTTATTAGCTCAATAATACTGTACCGCTTCGCTTGTCAGGTACTGTTGCTCGAGATTGTTATTAAACGAGCGCTGCTTGCTTTACTTTGTTTTACAATCCAGTATTTGAAACCAATGGAAATTTTACCAATTAAAACTTTTTATTTAGAAACTGCAGTTTTTAGCACCATTGATACGGCAAGCTGAATCTTTGCCTGTTTCTTTTCCCCGTGCATCGGTTATCCGTTTTTTAAGCGATTATTACTGGTACCAATAAACAACGGAATAACTGGTTGCTAAGATTAAAAAAACTTGTTGGTTCTTCCCATCCTTATTCCTCAGTTCTCTACGCGTCAACGACAGATAGCATCCGCCAATGTCGAAGTAAAGAATTACATACTGTAACTATGTCATCTGTGGGATTGCTCTTGCTGTTCCTAAGGACCGCTGTCATAGCGCAGACCTGCAGCCTGCCAGCTGCACATTAGAGCGGGGTAACATCCGGAGAGTAGTCATACAGTAAGGTCTACGGTTTCAGACATAGCGATATCAAGAGCTGAACGCAGTGCGTCTCCACTTCGTCTCGAGACCTTTGAGTCTGCGACACTGAGATTTTTTTAACAAACTTTCGGCATTTGTGGGTTTGGTGTGCAAGAGTGCAAGCTTGATTTGTGTGAAATTAACATTATGGAATCTAAACACAAGTCTGGGGCGACGAAGAGAAAACAAAAAAGAGAAAGAGGAGAAAGGCGGAAATGACAGACAAGTTTTTCAGCTACGGATTGGTTTTAGCTTCAATGAACAACGATATAGAAAACGACAAATCCAAGTTACTTGGTGTTCACACTGCAGCAGTCGAATAATTACTGTTTATTATTTAAGGTTGAATAACAAGTAAACTGTTTTCATTCTACTGATTTCTGTTTACTTCTACCTGGTTTTCGGCTTACTGGGCCATCTTCAGAATTGTTCTTTCCCAAAGATGGCCCAATACGACGAAAACTACTTAGAAATAAACAAAAACTAGTAGAACAAAAACAATTTACTTGTTATTCAACCTTAAATATGGAATTGTTCTACCAAGAAGTGACAGAAGACTCCATAAATATTATTTATTAGTTTGTCAGTTCGTGTAAAAGCTCACCGTTGTATATAGCTTCCACTTATGCTCAGGAAGATAAACATTATGATCTCTTTGGATTGTCCAGTGGCAATGCAGGAAACAGAATTAAGTCAACTAACGTTCAAGCTTCCTTTGAATTTAATGAAAATTGTGCTGCAGCTGAACAACTGCAAAACGGTAAGGATAAATCATTTTTTACTATTTGGCAGCTACAATCTGACCTCTGCCTCTTATCCAGCATTTATCAGTATTTACCGGAAGCCGTCGTCGTTGAAACAACTGCCAACGTACCCAAACTAACAGTGGATGGCGTTGTTTTATTAGCAGCTTATTGATCCATTGTACTGTGACAGTGAGTGACCATGAGTGAAGAGCTAAACGCGATTTCACGAAACACTGTTACTTCCACGCGTCGTTTCTGTCATGGCAAATATCGACATGACACGCGAAGCTGCCAGTACTTCACCGCACCGTCTCCCCTCACCATTCCTCACAGCGCAGCCGCCGTCAAGGCCAGTCAGTATAATTTATCTTTACTTTAGGCATAGCAATGTGTAGCATATGTAACAAAGGGCTAAGCACCTTTCCCGCCACGTGAAGTGGAATGTTACGGAGAGGGGGGGGGGGGGGGGAGGTGCGGAATCTCAGGCTGTGCTGACAACATTTGCAATTCGTACTACTTTTTGACCTCTTGCTGTGACGGAAACTAGAGATGTGAAAACCCGACAAGTTAACGCCAATACCAGTATTTTTTGTTCTGAATAAGCGGTATTTTTCAGCATTTGTTTGGTCGCGGTTAAAACAGGTATTCTATTTTTTACTAAAAACTGGGTAAAAAAAGAAATATTAACTAGCCAGCAGTGCTAAAATTTTTCGTTTTTACGTAAACACTTTTAAACAAAGCGCAATTTTTATTCGTAATACTGCATTGTTGTAAAAATGGGAAAAGCAATCAGTGCTATTTTTCAAACAATGCCCATTGAAACGAGCAACAAACATGGGACGTAATACACAGTACAGCACTGCTGAGACAATAATGTACTACCTGTTAGCACATGGCGTGGCCTATCACGTGGTACGCACGTAGATGCAACGAACAAGACTGGTCTGTATGGTAGTTTCTCACTGTCGTCAGACATCAGTTGTGTTACGAATGGCGCCATCCCTAGCCTGGAAGCATTTTATGAAGTGCGTTATAAATAAACTACAATGCTCCATTTGCTTTAAAAGATTAAAAACGGGCGGAAGCCACAACAAACTTGTGACATAACATAAGGAGAAAACTTAAAACTTAACAATTCATTCATAGTTAAAAAAAAGAAAGAAAACAACTGATACGCTGCCTGTGTTTACATAGCATGTCTTTACTTGCTTGCAGCCTTGAAAACGGACGGATTAACACGAAAAACAGTTCTTCGACCTCGGTTTTCACCCTTCCGCATTGACTATGTTCAAACAGTGGTATGATCCCCGATTACAACATGGTTTTTGAGCAGAGTTTCAAAAAATTAGAATCAAAAGGAGAATACTGGTGATTTTTTATTGTAGTCAACCACTTATCGCTTTCTGAGTAAAGCAGCAAACAGTGGACAGACTAAGATTTCTTTTATTTGCCAATTTAATTCAGTATTTTGATTCTATGTATCTTGAAACTGAAGGTGTAAAAATTTTTCAATCTTTGTTCGATTTCTACGTTTTTTACACGAAACGATAGGGTAAAACTCCGAAAATCGGTTATTTTCGGAACTGGTTATTTTGAACGATCTTAACAGTCCGATGAAACTGGTTGAAAAAAAAAACGATATAACCCAAAACCGGTTGCTTAAGCGACAACCGTCTCTGCTATGGAAACGACACACGGAAGTAACAAGGTTTTGAGAATGCACGCAGCAACGAAGTTCATGTTCACATGCTGTAGCAATGAATATAAAATGAAATTTAACCCATAGCTCAAGGCCAGACAATAAGCAGTTCACTGCGTAGTTGCTCTTGCACTGCCACAGTGTTAGATCGTGCTGATTGGCAACAGTGGTGAAATTGCTACAGTTATTCCATCTAAACTGAAAAAAAGTGCTAAACAAAAATAACCAGATACAACATTTTGTGTCACATCTCATAGTCTGAGAGGTAAAAGTTACTCCATGGATAGGAGTGATTAAGTTTTAACAGTCAAACGATGTTCCCCACTTCAAGCGCGCTCTGATATCGTCAGCTGATGCTGAACGCACCTTTTCGACGTACAAAATCTTGTTCGATAATAACCGAAGACCTTTCACGTTCGACAACTTGACAATGAAATTGCAGCTCAACTCAGACTAAGGCGAATAAAAACCGTTACTAAGTTTATTGTTTCCACTTTAAGTTTATGCTTAAAATATTAATTTATGATGTAATTTTCAAACGTTTTAGTGCAATATAATTTTCTTCATTTTATAATGCACTTTCTTAAGATTTAGATCATTTGAAGTCATTTCTAGCGTTTTAAGTATATTTTTAAACTTTTTTTAAAACAACATAGGAGCTCTAGTTATAAGTGTTCCCATAACGGTTTGATGTTGGAACTTTAAGTACTTTAATTGCTAGATCTTTATTTCAATGTAAACTTCCGAACACTGAATGTGTGGCCCATTATTGTTTAAAAAATGGTTCAAATGGCTCTGAGCACTATGGGACTTAACATCTGAGGTCATCAGTCCCCTGGACTTAGAACTATACTTAAACCTAACTAACCTAAAGACATCACACACATTCATGCCCGAGGCAGGATTCGAACCTGCGACCGTAGCAGCAGCGCGGTTCCAGACTGAAGCGCCTAGAACCGCTCGGCCACAACGGCCGGTGTTATTGATTAGTTTGGAACAATAGTCAATAAGCATTATTTTCTTATCCCTGCAATCTTCTTTTTAGTCAGGCAGAGAGAGTTCGTTCACACATCTCTTTAAAATCAGAACTTTTCATATTAATGAAAGTGGACAAATTATGACAGGAACCCAGAATATCAATATAGCAATCGTAATAAAGAACGTTACATGGAATGGACAAACTTTGAGATTCAGTTCAAATGTTCTTGTACTGCAGTCCAAAGAAATGAGAAACATACTGAAAATGAAACCTATGTTTGAAAACAAATACTAAAACGATTCATTGGTTTGGTATTATTTCTTGGTCAAAGAAGCTTGGCCTTCAGAGATTCATCTCAGAAAATTAGAGAGCCAAATAATGGAAATTTCCACGGAATATTAGAGCTCTTGAGTCACTATGATCCAGTTACTCCAAAACGCGCTAGCAAGGTCAGGGTCGGACATGAAGCTGGAAAGCCTCCACAAGTATATTATCTGTGTAGAGAATGAATTTATTTCTAGCTGTGCCCGTCCTGTCGGGAGTACCATCTTGGAACAAAGGGAAAATGCGAAGTATTATTTTGTTATTGTTTATGTAACTCCTGATTAAAAGCAAGTTGAAAAAACAACATTCATCCTCCATTATACTTATTTAGTAAGGAAACTGATAATTATGAAATAAATTAACGGTTTTTGAAATTCGCAGGCTGTAATCAGAAAACAGGGGATGCTACAGCACATTTAATTCGATCAACACATGTGAAACACCCAGTTCGTATCAGTGAGTGATAGGTCGCTAGATTGTTTCTTCTTGCGTAAACAGCCACTCAATCATCAGGTGAACTGACGGACTGAGCTCCTGTGAACGTGCCGGCACGGAGATCCATACACTATGGCTGCTCAGGGGGAACTGGGTTCGGTCGCGGCGGCGGCCGATTTAAATACCCTCCGCCCGCGGCGCGCTCCCTCCGCCGTCCGCGCCACGGTCGCGCGGTGGAACAGATTGCGACGGCGTCTGAGATGACGTCGGTGTGATGGCTCTGCCCGCCGTGGTCGTCACAACTATACGTTTGCTCGATTTACTCTTGATTAACCCAATCACTGGTTCCCAAGCCTTGCTAAGATTATAGCCACAGTCACGGTTTATGAGGTCGTCATTGGTGCGAATTTCGATGGCCTCTCTAACAACGCTGTCCCAGTATCTCGACGTCTGTACCAGAATCCTCGTGCGGTCATACTCCATGGCGTGATTTTCCGACAAACAATGTTCAGCGACCGCCGACTTGCTCGGATACATCAGTCGAGTGTGCCTCTGGTGTTCACGGCATCGATCCTCGACGGTACGCATCGTCTGACCAATATACGACTTGCCACATTGACACGGAATCTGGTACACGCCGGCCTTCCTCAAACCGAGGTCAGCTTTGGCGCTCCCCACCAGTGCACGAGTTTTATTCGGAGGACAAAACACAGTTCCGACCCGGTGTTTCTTCAAAATGCGGGCGATTTTCCCCGAGAGTGCGCCTGTATACGGGATAAACGCAGTGCCTATCTCCTCCCTCGTGATTTCATCCATCTCCACAGGTTGTGCTGTAGTGGGTGGGCGGAGAGCACGTTGAATCTGCCACTCTGAGTACCCATTTTTTCGAAATACACTTCTCAGATGTCCCAATTCCTGGGGTAGACTCTCTGCGTCAGAGATAGTGCGCGCCCTACGTACTAGAGTTTTAAGCACCCCATTCCTCTGTGAAGGGTGGTGGCAGCTGTCTGCGTGCAAATACAGATCAGTGTGCGTTGTCTTCCGATACACCCCATGGCCTAGGGTGCCGTCAGGCCTTCTCTTGACCAAGACGTCAACGAAAGGTAGTTTACCCTCCGCTTCAGTCTCCATAGTGAATTTGATGTTGGGGTGTATGGAGTTTAGATGTGTAAGGAAGTCAAGGAGTTCATCCATACCATGTGGCCAGATGACGAACGTGTCGTCCACGTAACGGAAAAAGCAAGTAGGTTTCCATTCGGATGACGACAGGGCTTCCTCCTCGAAGTTACTACTTAAACCTAACTAACCTAAGGACATCACAACATCCATGCCCGAGGCAGGATTTGAACCTGCGACCGTAGCGGTCGCGCGGTTCCAGACTGTAGCGCCTAGAACCGCTCGGACACTATGGCCGGCAATGGATGTAAGTGATCGGACAGGATGCTTACGTACGTTTCACCTGTCAGAGTCGTATCTAGAAGTATCAGGGGTCCCATATCACTCCAACTGCACACACCCCACACCATTACAGAGCCTGCTGACATGCAGGGTGCAGGTACCATGAGGTTGCCTCCATACCCGTACACGTCCATCTGCTCGATACAATTTGAAACGAGACTCGTCCGACCAGACAACATGTTCCCAGTCATCAACCCTCGAATGTCGGTGTTGATGGGCCCAGGCGAGGCGTAAAGTTTTGTGTCGTGCAGTCATCATGGGTACACGAGTGGACCTTCGGCTCCCAAAGGCCATATCAATCGCACGCTAACACTTGTTGATGGGCCAGCATTGAAATCTGCTGAAATTTGCGGAACTGTTTCACTTCTGTCACGTTCAACGATTCTCTTCAGTCGTCGTTGGTCCCGTTCTTGCAGGATCTTTTCCCGGCCGCAGCGATGTCGGAGATTTGATGTTTGACCGGTTTCCTGATATTCACGGCACACTCGTGAAATGGTCGTACGGGAAAATACGCACTTCATTGCTGCCTCCGAGATAGCGTGTTCAGTCACACGTGCGCCGACTATATCACCACGTTCAAACTCAATCTTGATAACCTGCCACTGTAGCAGCAGTAATAGATCTCTATTCTGCCAGTTTACATATATCTGTATTTGAAAACGCATGTCAATACCAATTTGTTTGTCGCTTCAGTGTAATTTTCGCATAGCGAGCGAGAGTATGAAAATGTTGTGCATGGTTTTTGAAGGCGCTGCGGGTTACATAAAAGCCTTAGGAAGGGCAGCTCAATCACCCTGTATTTTTACATTAAAATTGTCTTTGCAATCTTCTGTTCAACTGACACGTTCTACACCATAGGGTTTATTGTGAATACAATCTGCGGAACATGGAACTAATTAACGAACTACAGTAGAATAATAATCCGTCTTTTCCTTCTCCCTCGACGACAGCAAGGTCATACGTTTTTAACCCAAACCATCCATCATCTGTTTCACTGCAGCGCAACCTCTGGAAAGGTGATGTGGAACATATCTGATAAAGGGGGGCGCAGAGAAAGCCAGGCAGGAGGGCAGAGGATTCTCCTGTGGCTCGGCGCGGCGCACAATCTGTGGTAATTAGCGCGGCTGAGCTGTGGCGCAGCCCACTGGAAACAGGGGGCCGAGGGCCCACTTCCCGCCTTCTCCTATCTGGCCGCCTTAATTGCAACGCTCGCCTCCTCTCAGCGCCCTGGCTGACACCCCAGCTCCCCCTTCAGACACCATTCCAGAGGTCTCCACTGCCTGCCCGCGTCTGTAAGCAGAGAGCAGCCCTTGCACAGAACAGTGTCCTCTGTGTTGCTGCAGAGAAGGCCGTGAACAGTCCGTTACCGCATGCGAGCACTATATCGACACCCCCAGTTAGGATGACTAGGTACTCGGACAAAGTACTGAAAAAATTATTAAGATATTAATTTTCTTTTGGCAATTACAAAAAAATTAAAACCTTCATTATTATTTATAACACATAAAAAATTGAAATATATGATTAGTCATACAAATAAAAATATATTCCAGACAATATACACTCATGAGAAAAAAACAATGCACCACGAAGGAATAATTCGAATCGGGTGTAAATTTGTAGATGTGATGTACACGTACAGAAAAACAGATTACAGTTTCAGGAAAACTGGATGATTTATTCAAGAGTAAGAGATTCATAAACTGGGAAAGTGAATAACGCGTTGTCACACCTCTGGCCCGTATGCAGGCATTTATTCGGCTTGTCACTGATTGTTATTGCTCGGAGTCCTAAGAGATATCGTCACACATCCTGTCCAACTGGCGTGTTAGATCGTCAAAACCCCGGTATGGTTAGGGGACCCTGCCCATAATGCTTCAAACGTTTTCATTTGGGGACAGATCTGACGAGCTTGCTGGCCGAGGTAGGGTTTGGCAAGTACAAGGATAAGCAGTAGAAAGTATTGCGTGTGTGGGTGGGCATTATCTTGCTGAAATGTAAGACCAGGATGACTTACAATGAAGGGCATCAAAACGGGGTATAGAGCATCGTCGACGAATCGCTGTGCGGTAGGGATGCCGATGGTGACAACCAAAAGGGTCCTGCTATTAAAACAAATGGCACTCCAGACCATCACTGCTATAGGCTGACTCTTACAGAGAAGATAACAGCAACCAGCCACTTTTTGTAATACCATTTATTTAAATAGCGCCGCTACCTGTTTAGAACCGACAAATTAAGATGGCTCGTTGACATTAAGATACATTTTACATTAGCTTTCACTTTTTGTTTTCCAAAATGATGAAATTTCCTTGGGGTGGTGGTGCCTACAGCCAAAACAAGATATGAGACAACGTCTTTTTAACTGTAATTATGCCTCAACGATTTTAAACGATGTATACAAATTATTAGCCGGCCGCTGTGACCGAGCGGTTCTAGGCGCTCCAGTCCAGAACTGCGCTGCTACTATGGTCGCAGGTTCGAATGCTGCCTTGGGCAAGGCTGTGTGTGATGTCCTTAGGTTAGTTAGGTTAGGGCAGTTCTAAGTCTAGGGGACTGATGACCTCAGATGTCAAGTCCAATGGTGCTTAGAGCCATTTGAACCATTTGAACAAATTATTAAAGTGAAGATCTTTTGGTTACTTACATTCAAAAATCCGGCCATTGGATTCCAGTGCGCACTGCTTGTGATCATGCACTGGAACGTGATGGTTATTACCAGACTGTAAGAGTCAGTCTATATTTTGTACACAGGTGCGGGCTCAGAATGTCAGTTTTCGACAAAATACCGTTACTCCTAGGCTGGCATCACACCATTGCCAGGGCATCTCCAGACATCTTCGCTAGTTATCGCGACTTCAAACTGAGCCTTGATGACCAACGAAGAAGCGTCTGGAGACGCCCCGGACAGTGGTGGGATACTACCTTGACCGTCACCTACTATACAACCTGATAAATAGGGCTGATGGCCTGGGGCGGCCAACTCATTTCGTAGCAGGACCCATTTGGTTGCCATCAGTAGCACCTTACAGCATAGCGGCAAGGCGACAAGATTCTATGGCTCGTTTTGTTACCCTTCACGGTAAGCCATTATGGGTTTACACTTTTGCAAGATGATGCCCACCTGCCCACGGTGAGGGTTTCTGCTGCTTGTATTGGTGCTTGCCAAACCCTTGCTCGGCCAACAGCGTCGCCGGATCTCTGCCCAGTTGAGAACACTCGGAACATTATGGCAGGGCTCTCCAACTACCTCACATTTTGACAATCTAACGCGCCAATTGCACAGAGTTCGGCACGAGAACCGTCAGGAGGACGTTCAGCAACTCTACCAATCAATTCCAAGCCGAATAACTGCTTGCTTAGGAGCCACAGGTGGACCAATGCATTATTGACTTGCTCAGTTTGTAAAACTGTTTCTCTTGAATAAATCATCCAATTTTTCTGAATTCATTCCAATTGTTAGTCTGTGCATGTACGTCACATCCACCGATTTCCGTCCCATTCGGATAACTCTGCGGTGCGTATCATTTTTTGTGTTAGAGTGCACTTTACAAGCTTTAGTATTCGCAAAATTCTTGTCAGTGCCACTAACTTCAGTATGGATATCTTGTTCAACACTAATTAGAAATAAATTAGTCTAATTTGTGCCGACGCAGACTTGAGCTAATGTTTATTCATTAATTTTATTTTAGAAAAATGTCTTTCTACTGGAATCCACACTGCTGGCTGTTAACAGGGCTACACCAGGAACGATATAAAATAACTAAATTTTAGTTATTGTGCATAAACAGGATAGTAGGACAAAAACACGATTGAAGTAGTTGGTGTCTTTGGAGTGTACATTTCTGTGGTGACCATGTCCATGGAAATTTGTTAAGTGAGAAACTGAGAACAGGTAAAGTCAGTAGCTTATGAAAAAGCACATCCTCGGTACAAAATAAAGTGTAATATCTTCACGTATGTTGTTTCAAAACTCATATCATTGCTCATTTCACCAGCTATCGATGCCCTTTAAAAATTACATTTTTCACTGAAAAAGTCTATTGTTATTGGAATAACATGGTAGATAATGAAGTCTTACATAATAACGATATGGTAAAATACTCTCCTCTTCCGATGCCATAATTTGCCAAAAGCTCATTTCGATATCTAAAACCATTTATGAAACACGAGGAATGTTGCGGATATTTCACTGTGGCTTTAATCGCTGGCGCGGCGCGTCGTGAATGAGTGTGCTACAACAGGTCAGTTTTCTCGAGACTAGTGACAGATACATGCCTGCACACGATGCTTGCACAGGATAGAGTAGCATGGAGAGCTGCATCAAACCAGTCTCAGGACTGAAGACCACAACAACAACAACATGCCTCTACCCAAATCTAAAGAAAAATTCGATATGTCAGCTAAATTTCATACGCAACAACATGTTATGTAATATGCACCAAACCGGCCGGGGTGGCCGGCGGTTCTAGGCGCTACAGTCTGGAACCACGCGACCGCTACGGTCGCAGGTTCGAATCCTGCCTCGGACATGGATGTGTGTGATGTCCTTAGGTTAGTTAGGTTTAAGGACTGATCACCTCAGAAGTTAAGTCCCATAGTGCTCAGAGCCATTTTGAACCAATATGCCCCAAACACAAAATCATAGCGACCTCCATTCTTCATTGCATGCTTTTTCGAATTTCTCACTTTCACGTAGATATCACAGTAACTATGATCAATAACGAAATCATACGCACATCATCATGAACCTGACGTATACAGCTATAAGTAAATCAAAAATGATTTTTTTTACCGAATAGTTTCTATAAGATCGTTTGAGAAAAATTGCATGTGTGCGCCTCTACTCTGTCATCGCTGATTGGCCGAAAAGTGGAAAACACTAATCGGCCTCCCCATCCGAACAAACGAATGAACTCGCCCAGTACTTTGTATTAAAATTGGTAACTGCGCATCGGCCACCGTATCCTGTGCAAGCTATAACATTCGTTCTTCTTGGAGCCTAGACTCACGTAGCATAGGAGGGGGTAGAGCTCCACAATTTTCAGTTTTTCTATTTTTGTGGTCAGTGAGGGGTAGATTTTCCCGCGATTTCAGATTGAAGTCATAGAAGTGGTTGTTACCTATAACCTACCTCAATTCGAATTCTGTCTCATTATTAGTTACAGAGAACTTTACAATTTAGCTAAAAATTGCGAGGTTTTACCCCACAAATTGCTGTAAAGCTCTTTGCCCCATTTGAGAAAAAATATGGATAAAAATAGATGCCTGCATGATAAAAACACTTGAACCCTCTGTAACACTGTTGTATTGTAGGCTAGTTACCCAACCCAATATTGAACCGAATTTTCTCGTAAATATAAACATAATGCTTAAAAATACTTGACACAAATATTTTTTTCTCCAAAGAAAGGATTGGTAGGGTAACTTGCAAGAGTTCAATTACTGAGGCTAAGCTATTGGTACCTAGTAAATAGCGTACCTTGTTAGGTGCTCCTATTCTTCCCTGAAGTCACAGGCTCTTCTTTTTCTTCTTTTTGTTTCTCAAGTACTTCTTGGCCAGAGAGCAAGTCCATATCTCTATCTGAGCTATGTCATGGAAATGGAACTGCCTTGTGGCTAGGGTCTCCAGTCGGGTAGACCGTTCGCGTGGTGCAAGTCTTTCGAGTTGACGCCACTTCGGCGACTTGCGTGTCGATGCACCCAGTCCCTGAGCGGAGAAAATCTCCGACCCAGCCGGGAATAGAACCCGGGCCGTTATGTATGACATTCCGTCGCGCTGACCACTCCGTTACCAGGGGCGGACAGCTATGACACGATGTGAGAAGTTTCAATCTTACTCTGAAGAACGATCAGCTGGCTCTTTGATTTGTTTTCTTCATTTTTTTGGCATTGATGCCATGAAATGAAACGTCACTTTGTTTCCATAGCAGTCTCTTTTCTTTCTTTAACACAACTCCTCTACTCAGTAGCAAGTTTTCTTTTCGCATGCATTCATCTTCCATACGTTCTTTATTGGGTGCCGACGTTAAAAGCACAGTTTTCAGTACTTGGCCAGAATATTTCCCCTAAATCTTTGTTTTAGACAGCAAGATTATTCTATTTTCAGGTGAGATAATCTCACACAGTGTACGTTGAATGTCATCTTTTGTAGGAGTTATCACTCAAGATGTGTTGTCACATTGTTTTTTGATGCTGATTTTGACCTCAAAGTACCTGTGGAGAGCCGGCCGATGTGGCCGAGCGGTTCTAGGCGCTTCAGTCTGGAACCGCGCGAACTCTACGGTAACAGGTTCGAATCCTGCCTCGGGTATGGATGTGTGTGATGTCCTTAGGTTAGTTAGGTTTAAGTAGTTCTAAGTTCCAGGGGACTGAGGACCTCAGATGTTAAGTCGCATAGTGCTCAGAGCCATTTGAACCATTTGAACCTGTGGAGATTTGCCCCATATCGCCGAGCATCGTTGTTGATTTTGGGGACCAGCTGGAACAATCATTTCCATGCGGAGGTAAAGCTTAAAAGTGTCAACGAGTAGTTCGTGGAGTCTCCTTTTCAAATCCTGCGTTATACAATGTTCAAGTAAAACATAAGAAAAGTTACATGCAAGTAGTAAAAAACAGACTTATATCATTTTATCACCTCTGGAGCGACCTACTGGGACGAACTTTTACGGAACAATGAGTTACAATAAGACAAACCTGCCACTGGTGGTCAGCTGCTAAGTCGAAAGCAATCAATTCAAACACTCAGTGTGGGTATTTACCTCACGCGATGCTTATACCCCCGCCCATGCTGTTAAGTTCATCTTAGTGCTGGGCACAGAACCAGAACTCGTCTGAAAAGACGACTTGTGCAGTATTGTCCGAGGTCACACCACCGTCTGCGCGTCTCTCCCTGCTGCCACGTCGAAGAAAGCCGCAACAACGGTCACCGTGTTGACAATCCTATTGCTCCAGCCATGGCCGCTGTGCCCGTGTGGATACCAGTCTTGCTGAGCAAAAGTCCGTTTCCTTAGTCAATATACGTGACGTGGCCATACGATCCTGGACAACTGAGCGAACAACATGCCTGTTCTCTTGGGCGCAAGACGCGTGGGGCCGTTGAGTCTTCAAAGCCATTGAGTGTGGCTCTCAAGAACCCATTGATTGTCTATTCACAGGACATCCGTTGGATCCCGAGCAACTCGAGCAGCAACTAGAACATTAAAATCTAATCTCGATAGGACGTAATCCTGCAGCTCTCCCAACACGTGATGGATGCTTTTATTCTTATTACGGTTTCCAGTCGTATTGCATGTTCCTTTACGCTGTCTTCTCGGTATTTCCTGACCCCTTGGAATCCATAAAAGCAACTATTTTGGTCCATTTACCATCCCTTCACCTGACTACATGTCCCGCTCATCTCCATTGCATTTTCGCTAGTACCGTGATTCAATCGTACACTCCCGTACGTTCCCTGAGTCATTCGTTTATTTTCTTCTGTCTCCTAGTAATTCTCAATACGCAGCTCTCAATTGCTAACTCACCAACTTTGAATGGTTTTCGTGTCAAAAGTCCATGTTCTACTGCGAAAAGAAAAAAAACTGGCTACACACATAAATTGCAAACTGTTGTTTGCAGAACCATTTGACTCTTTGTTTTGAATAAGCTATTTAGTTTATCAGAACCAATCACCGCTACTTTTCTCTTTATTACTTTTCTGTCCATCCAGTCGTCGTCTTTAAATACAATAATTCTGCAGTTGGGACAATTACCTCCTTGTTTCTTTCTTTCTTTTCCCTATAGTTCATTCTGTTCAGTATGGAGTCCGCTATTTCAGGTTTTTGCCAAATTTTATTTTATGTTTTAGCTTTGTTGCCGGATGCCCTTCCAGACGCTACAGTCGTCAAGGTAACCTGAGGGGTCCACCTGTCTGTGAAACATGTTAACTTTGTTCTGTGTTTTTGTATTTTAACTGTTTGTTTACTGTATTTTCTGAGGCAGAATCTGGGCATCAGCCCAGCATTTGTCTAAAAGGGTGTGGAAAACCACACTTAGGCTGGCTGGTATACCAGTCCACGCCCATTAACCTGTCGCGTGCATTCGACTCGGGCCACCTCCCTGTCTTGTAAGCTACCGCCCTGGGCATTACGCTAAACGAGCAGGTCCGTAAGTTCATTGTTAACATTCATTATTTTGTACAGCAGACAATATAATTATTAAATAAGTATGTTACCTAAAACAAAAAAATCTTTTGTGCTTTTGTTTTTGATTGCTATTTATTTTTATAAATTAACCGAAACGGGAAACAGCCTTTATATGGCAATCCTATACTGCGTCACGAGTCGGGGCATTAACATCGCCTAAAAAATTTATATTCGTAAATTCTCTAAAATGTTGTACAACGATATTTTTATTTATTTTTCTACAACATCAAATAAATACGCGAACGTGGGGAGAGATTGTATGAATAGCGGCAAGGTAACCTCGTTCGGGATTCAAAATAGGTTTAATGTCTACTGACGACGAAGTCTTTAAAGGGGAATCACAAGCTCAGACTGGGGAAGGACGGAAATCGCTTGTAAGGGTTACGAAGGAACTATTCGTCCATAGCGATTTAAGGAATCCGTGAAAAAATCTCAATCTGGATAGGAAACTGAACCAGCTCCACCGGATTGTGAGCCCAGTAACTTAGTATTGCGCTACCTCGTTTGGTCAGTCGTGATCCAAGGTGACATCGTATGAGCAGTGGTGCAGACGCTGTATACCAATGACCTGGCACACGACAGCTGCCGCTGACCTGTCCAGACGCTGTGGCGCGCCAAGGGACTGCGGGATGAGCCAACGCGTAGTCAATCCGCGCGTCGTATTAACGGCCGCTGCACGACACCTTTTCGGTTTGCATTGAGCTGATTGTCTGCCGACTCGTCATTTCCAAATCAAACTCATAATAGCAAAACATGCTAAACACAAAAAGGCCCCCAACCAATAGGACTGTATAGATCGGTTTCTTTGCCAGTCCTTCGGTGAATGCCGGCCTTGGTGGCCGTGCGGTTCTAGGCGCTCCAGTCCAGAGCCGCGCTGCTGCTACGGTCGCAGGTTCGAATCCTGCCTCGGGCATGGGTGTGTGTGATGTCCTTAGGTTAGTTAGGTTTAAGTAGTTCTAAGTTCTAGGGGACTGATGACCACAGCAGTTGAGTCCCATAGTGCTCAGAGCCATTTGAACCATTTTCCTTCGGTGAATGGAGGCTGTGGCTTCGGATTGGGCACCAGGAGGCAGAAGCTGCCGGCATTATGACTGGCGGGATGGCTTACATCTGTTAGAGTAGTACACCCCCATCCAGCTGTTGTCTCAGGCCATCTAGCTGGAACACCATTATGTAGCTGAATCGCAAGGTAACTGCTCAAAGAGTCCAGTTCACCGTTCTAAGATAGCATCTAGTCTTTTTCACCGTTTTAACCAAAAAGTAAAATAATGTGTTTCACTAATTATAAGCCGGCCGGAGTGGCCGTGCGGTTCTAGGCGCTACAGTCTGGAACCGAGCGACCGCTACGGTCGCAGGTTCGAATCCTGCCTCGGGCATGGATGTGTGTGACGTCCTTAGATTGGTTAGGTTTAATTAGTTCTAAGTTCTAGGCGACTGATGACCTCAGAAGTTAAGTCGCATAGTGTTCAGAGCCATTTGAACTAATTATAATACTCTATCGACTGCACTTACCCATGGAAGAAATGTTTTCACAGCTGCGAATATGTTTAGACTTCGGCTGCACAACTTATTAGTGACAAATGAAAATTTGTGGCAGAATAGAAGTCAAGCCCGAATTCACCACTTTACGCGGGCTGTCGCATTAACCACTTTGGCTATCCGAGCACGCTTCCAGGACCGACCAAAACCTCCGTATGTCACTGTGTCCATGTCCTGACTCGCACAGTTGCTGTGATTCCCGCACAGGGGCGGACTTTATTATTACTGTCGCGACTTGTCTAGGCATGTAATAAATACTATTTGCAGTGTCTGCGTTTTACAATGTGTTATGCAATGTCCTTCAGACATACATTGAAAGTCAAGTATTGAGAACAATGAGAGCTGCAACCGCTACATCACAAAGATTGTAGAATCTAAGGTACTGCAGCTCCTTCACGCAACTTCAGGCGCTGGTTGTAAACTTGTTGTTACTTTATGGGATATAAGTAACGACTTTTTGCAAACGCACTGTCTGCAAAAAGGCGGAACCCATATCCTATAATTTAACTGCAAATTCTGAAAGAAAGGACAAGAGCTGCAAATCGAAAAGAGGAGTATTGTTGTTACTTGTTGTTTTGATTTGCTGCTCTCAACATTTAGCTTATTGGCGTCCGTAAACATGTTTCGTGGACGCGTGAGCTTAAAATGTATTACAACCTTTCTTTTGAATGCGTTGAAATAACACTAGTCGTCACACGCTGAAACAATTTCCAATATAAGATCAAATTACAAGAGAGGAGTTTTAAAAAATCTGGCTGGTTACCACTAATAAATAAAACAAGAAAAAAGCAGCTACCATGAGATGAGAAACGTAATAACACACACACATATTCGAGACATACACCTCTGCTGCTCATCCACACTTCGTCTTCAGTTGTGGTATATAAAAAACTTATGAACCAGTTCTATGAATTCGTCCTTAATTTGTGATGTTTTTCCTTTTCAGTGCTGTTCTAATATTGTAATGTTGTTGCTTAATTTGAGGTGTTAGCGGTGGTGCTATTCAAGACCATAAAAGTGGATTAAAAGCTGTGAGTTGTCTGGGGAAGTTAACCTTGCATTACTGAGCAACTGTTTCACCAGGTATCCAGTCTAGCTTACCAAATTCCCAACCAGACTAACATTAATTATAATCTTTTAATAGTCATACGACAACCGGTGATATAATCTTACGGAACACATCAAATATGGAGCCAAGATTGGGAGACTGCATACAACACTGCATTCATAAAATAACACACGAAGAACGTTGAAACATATGCAAGAGGAAATTAACCACAACCAACCGATTCAATTTTCACACAAAGAAGTTACGTTCGTAGCGCAATCCTGTCCGTCATGTGATTACCACACACTGGTATACTAAATTCACACTAACTCTCTGTGAAATCTTCCCGAAAAGAATAGCTGAGGGCTACTTTGATGATTACACCACATGCTTCACGTGGTCAACTTGGTTTACACAAAGAGTGTAACTCCACAATAATTTTAATAATTAAAATAAATTAGACCGAAAAGCAATTTACAAAAGAAAAACGTGGAACTGGTTACTATCGACTTACTATTAACCTGACGGGTCAAACAATTGTATAAGCACGTGGTACTGGTCTCACAAAGGACACCCCACGTGGGTTGAACATAAAGAAAAGTTGCTATATTGAAAAATATTGTCAAGACGAGACGTTATAATCTCACGCACATTCGCATTTAAAATTGATTATCTTAGTTAGAGTTACTGATCAACACGTGGTTCCACTTTACTCACAAAGTAGTGACAAAGTAACTACTGGAAGATATTCTGAACTTCACACTCGAAATGCACTGCGTTGCAATTTAAGATAACATTAGATGTTTTAGAGCTAAACCTGAGATAAAAGTGATTAAATTTTCAGTTAGGCTGAACTTAAGAAATCTATTGTCCTACGGACTTAGCAGACACGCGCTTAGCCGGAGATCTTACCACTTCAGACGCTCGCCGCGGAGAGACTGACCTGGGCTCCTACCAAGGGTGCTTCCGTATACAAAACGGAAGTGACCAGAGAGGCAGTTTCTTATACCAACATGACAAGGGACGGACAGAACCATACTAACAAGGGAACCTCCCCATCGCACCCCCCTCAGATTTAGTTATAAGTTGGCACAGTGGATAGGCCTTGAAAAACTGAACACAGATCAATCGAGAAAACAGGAAGAAGTTGTGTGGAACTATGAAAAAATTAGTAAAATATACAAACTGAGTAGTCCATGTGAAGATAAGCAATATCAGGGACAATGGGACTCACAGAGCGCCGTGGTCTCGTGGTTAGCGAGAGCAGCTACAGAACGAGAGGTCGTAGGTTCAAGTCTTCCCTCGAGTGAAAATTTTACTTTCTTTATTTTCGCAAAGTTATGATCTGTCCGTTCGTTCATTGACGTCTCTGTTCACTGTAACAAGTTTAGTGTCTGTGTTTTGCGACCGCACCGCAAAACCGTGCGATTAGTAGACGAAAGGACGAGCCTCTCCAATGCGAACCGAAAACATTTGATCGCAAGGTCAAACGATTCCCCCACAGGAAAAAACGTCTGATATATTCTATACGACACTGGTCACGGCATGTGCGTCACATGACAGGAATATGTTTTCGGCCCACCTAAATTGTACACTTAGCGAATGGGTAAAATGATTCTTCTACCGTGCCCGATTTAGGTTTTCTTGTGGATGTGATAATCACTCCCAAAAAAGTGATGAAAACATAAGAGTTTGTCACATAAATTGAAAATAAAAAATTAAAATTTTCACTCGAGGCAAGACTTCAACCTACGACCTCTCGTTTTGTAGCTGCTCTCGCTAACCACGAGACCACGGCGCTCCGTGAGTCCCATTGTCCTTGATGTTGCTTATCTTCACATGGACTACTCAGTTTGTATATTTTACTAATTTTTTTCATAGTTCCACACAACTTCTTCCTGTTTTCTCGATTGATCTGTGTTCAGTTTTTCAAGGCCTATCCACTGTGCCAACTTATAACTAAATCTGAGGGGGGTGTGATGGGGAGGTTCCCTTGTAAGGATAGAAGCCTCTTTGCTTTTAGAAAGCGTAGCTACCTGTTCCGACGTTGGTCCTACTGTTCTCTAGCAGACAGGCTTGTCTGCTACCGTCCAGCATGCAACTAGAAATACATTTGCTCATTCATCCTCTCACACAGAAGGGGAGGGGGATGACAGTATCTTATCATATACAGTATATAAAAGAAAGCGGATGTAGGTTCCGTATGAGACTGTGTGACATGAATTACATATGAACTGTGTTTTAAAGTGTAGTAGTGTGACAGATCGTTCTTGTTTATGTGTAAAAGTAACACGTTTCACTGCTCAGTCTCCTCCCAGATAGTCAGAAACAACACAGTAAATTTAGTAGAGGAATTTATGCCGTAAATGACAACAGATTTAAGAAATTAACATGAAAGGAATCCAACAGAGACCTTTCAATATATACCGTAAATATGTACTACTTGTCCGTTTTCCCAGCTAAAGGGTGTGAAATACTCCTTTAGGATTGCCGAAAACAGTTTCGGTGATAAGGAATCTCTTTCCCCGACTCTTCTGTCAGTAAATAGTTCCTCACTTTCCTGGTGAATTCTAATGGAAGCTTTGGCATTGTACATACACTGAGGTTACAAAAGTCATGGGATAGCGGCATGCGCACATTCAGACGGTGGTAGTATTCAGTACACAAAGTATAAAAGAGCGTGCATTGGCGCAGCTGTCATTTGTACTCAGGTGATTCATGTGAAAATTTCTATAACCGCACGACGGGAATTAACAGACTCTGAACGCTGAATAGCAGTTGGAGTTAGATGGATGGGGCATTTCATTTCGGAAATCGTTACGGATTTCAACATTCCGAGATCCACAGTTCCTAGAGTGTGCCCAGAATACCAAATTTCAGATTCAAGCATTATCTCTCACCATAGGCGACACAGTGGCTGATGTCCTTCACTTAATGACCGAGAGCAGCGGCGTCTGCGTATAGTTGTCAATGCTAACAGACAAGTAACACTACGTGGAATAACCGGCAGAAATCAATTTAGGAGTACAGCGAACGTATCCGTTAGGACAGTGCGGCGACATTCACTTAATGGGCTATGGTTACACGACGGACGCGAGTGCCTGGGCTAACATCACGACATCGCTTCCAGTGCCTCCTCTACGCTCGTGATCGTATCGGTTGGATCCTAAACGACTGGAAAACGGTGGCCCGGTCAGCTGAAATCCGGTTTCAGTTAGTAAAAGCTAGTGGTAGGGATCGAGAGTGCCGCAGACTCCTCAAAGCCAAAGACCCAAGTTGTCAACAAGGCACTGTGCAAGCTGGTGGTGGCTCCATAATGGTGTGGGCTGTGTTTACATGGAATGGACTGGGTATTCTAGTCCAGCTGAAACGATCATTGACGGGGAACGGTTATGTTCGGTTACTTGGACACCATTTGCAGCCATTCGTGGACTTCATGTTCCCAAACACAAAACTGTTCACAGCTGGTTTGAATAACATTCTGGACAATTCGAAGGAATGATTTGGCTATCCAGATCTCCCGGTATGAATCATATCGAACATTTATGAGACTTAATCAAGAGCTCAGATCGTGCACGAAAACCTGCACCGGTAACACTTTCGCAGTCATGAACGGATGTAGATACAGCACGGTTCAATGTTTCTGCAGGGGACTTCCAGTGAAAAGGAAGATTAGGTTTAACGTCCCGTCGACATCAAGAGACGGAGCACTCTCTCGGATGAAGCCAAGATGGGAAAGTAAACCCGTCGTGCCGTTTTAAAGGAACCATCCCGCGATTTGCCTGGAGCGATTTAGGGAAATCACGGGAAACCTAAATCTGGATGCCTGGACACGGGTTTGAACCGTCGTCCTCCCGAATGCGACTCCAGTGTGCTAACCACTGCGCCACCTCGATTGGTGACTTCCATCCACTGCTTAAGTACATGCCACTTCGAATTACTGCTCTAAGGCGGGCAAAAGGTTTTTCTACTGTGGATCACATCCAGACTATTCGCCTTCTTCTTGAGAAAACGACTGAGTATAACATCATGATTCATCTGGTCTTTATAGATTATCGGAAAGCTTTCGACTCTTTGGAGATATGGGCAATCGTTAAGGAATTTGGACAATCATTAAGGCCCTTGAAAATTCCGAGATAAATTCAAGATATATAAAGCTCCTGGTGTTAGGGGTATCCAACGACTTTCGTCAGCTCATTATATTCCTCGGAATACAACATCTGTTATGCCCTTGCTTCTCAAGCTCCTGGTACATATTTACTTGAAACTGAGTAAAAACTTTTTTGAAATATATGAAAATGATGTTTCATATTCGTTGCTCCGTTCTAGAATTTCATTCACGGCTTGAAAATTATCCATTGTAGAGGATATACAATTCTTAACAAACAGTAACCTGATCATGTAGACAATTTGAAACAGCCGAAAAATGAAAATTTTAAAGTTCAGCATGTCTACAGGAAGATCTAGAATTATGAAACCCATGAACAAGAAAGGAGAGACAGTAACAGATAGGCATAATATTACTGAAATGTTTAGAGACTTGCCAACAGCTGTATACTGCGACCATTGTTAGACCATCCGAGGAAGAACAGGTAAACCTTAATGATACACAGGAAGAAGCACTGGATGTAATCACCATTGAAGATGTAAATGCACTAAAACGACTAAAAAACCAAAAAGCCCCTGGGGAAGTCATGATAACAAATGAAACCCTGAAACTACTTGGATGCGGCCTGTTAGAAGCTGTGAGGACATTAATAACAAATGCATCAACTCTGGAGGAATACGAGAAAAATGGAATAATGCTGAAGTGGTAATACTCTTCAAAAAGACTGATAAGGAAAACTTGGAGAACTATCAAGTTTTTTTATGTCCAGTCTTAGGAGATCTCTGGGACGACGGCCGTTTACTAAAATAAAACGCCTACAGCCATCCTTAGGACGTTTCTAGGTGTTTTATTTTGTCACAATGGAGAACTATCGTCCGGTTAGTTTGTTATTACATCTTTAAAAACTACTGACTGATATTATAACAAATCGCCTCACAAGTGAATTGGACTTATATCAACCTGTTGAGCTAGCACGATTTCGGAAAGGTTTTTCTACTGTGGATCACATCCAGACCATTCGCCTTCTTCTTGAGAAAACAAAAGAGTGTAACAACATGATTCATTTGGCCATTATAGATTATCGGAAAGCTTTCGACTCCTTGGAGATATGGGCAATCGTTAAGGAATTTGGACAATCATTAAGGCCCTTGAAAATTCCGAAATAAATTCAAGATATATAAAGCTCCTGAAATACATCTATGAAACTCCTGAAATACATCTATGAACAGACAAGAATGACAGAGAAGATGAAGACCTTATCACCAGTAAGATCCCAATCGGCAAAGCAATTCGCCAAGATGACACCATCTTTCCGAAACTGTTTACTCTTTCCACTGGACTGGAATAACAGAGTGTTAAAAATCATGGCTCTTATCTGAACCAGCTGCACTTTGCCCACGAAGTTGTGCTTATAAGTGAAGATATGGGACCACTAAAGAGGGTATGATCCAAAAATTTGCACCTGCAAAGATTTTCTTCGAAATAAACATCAATAAAACAAAAATACGAGGGCAGTTCAATAAGTAATGCAACACATTTTTTTTCTTGGCCAATTTTGGTTGAAAAAACCGGAAATTTCTTGTGGAATATTTTCAAAGATTCCCGCTTCGTCTCGTATAGTTTCATTGACTTCCGACAGGTGGCAGCGCTGTACGGAGCTGTTAAAATGGCGTCTGTAACGGATGTGCGTTGCAAACAACGGGCAGTGATCGAGTTTCTTTTGGCGGAAAACCAGGGCATCTCAGATATTCATAGGCGCTTGCAGAATGTCTACGGTGATCTGGCAGTGGACAAAAGCACGGTGAGTCGTTGGGCAAAGCGTGTGTCATCATCGCCGCAAGGTCAAGCAAGACTGTCTGATCTCCCGCGTGCGGGCCGGCCGTGCACAGCTGTGACTCCTGCAATGGCGGAGCGTGCGAACACACTCATTCGAGATGATCGACGGATCACCATCAAACAACTCAGTGCTCAACTTGACATCTCTGTTGGTAGTGCTGTCACAATTGTTCACCAGTTGGGATATTCAAAGGTTTGTTCCCGCTGGGTCCCTCATTGTCTAACCGAACACCATAAAGAGCAAAGGAGAACCATCTGTGCGGAATTGCTTGCTCGTCATGTGGCTGAGGGTGACAATTTCTTGTCAAAGATTGTTACAGGCGATGAAACATGGGTTCATCACTTCGAACCTGAAACAAAACGGCAATCAATGGAGTGGCGCCACACCCACTCCCCTACCAAGAAAAAGTTTAAAGCCATACCCTCAGCCGGTAAAGTCATGGTTACAGTCTTCTGGGACGCTGAAGGGGTTATTCTGTTCGATGTCCTTCCCCATGGTCAAACGATCAACTCTGAAGTGTATTGTGCTACTCTTCAGAAATTGAAGAAACGACTTCAGCGTGTTCGTAGGCACAAAAATCTGAACGAACTTCTCCTTCTTCATGACAACGCAAGACCTCACACAAGTCTTCGCACCCGAGAGGAGCTCACAAAACTTCAGTGGACTGTTCTTCCTCATGCACCCTACAGCCCCGATCTCGCACCGTCGGATTTCCATATGTTTGGCCCAATGAAGGACGCAATCCGTGGGAGGCACTACGCGGATGATGAAGAAGTTATTGATGCAGTACGACGTTGGCTCCGACATCGACCAGTGGAATGGTACCGTGCAGGCATACAGGCCCTCATTTCAAGGTGGCGTAAGGCCGTAGCATTGAATGGAGATTACGTTGAAAAATAGTGTTGTGTAGCTAAAAGATTGGGGAATAACCTGGTGTATTTCAATGCAGAATAAAACAACCCCTGTTTCAGAAAAAAAATGTGTTGCATTACTTATTGAACTGCCCTCGTACTAAGCCCAGACAACCAACCACTTACGGTTGGAAATAAATTATAGAAGCTGTTGAAAAACACTCAAAATGCAGAAAGTCCTCATAAAATAGAATTGAGCTGAGCAGCTTTCAAGAAACTAAAATTTGTCCTGGCCAACAACGGTGTCCCAAAACACCAGAAGGCTAAGGTATATAATATGTGTTTACTACCAGATACAACCTACGCCTTGAAAACTATGATCCCGACCAAGGGAAGTGCTAGTAAGCGAAAGAGCACACAAAAAGCTATGGAGCGACGTATGCTAGCAGTCAGTCTCAGGCATAGGATTCGATCAAGGATCTTTGAAGGAGAACGAAGGTAACAGACATCCTTGAAACAATTTCAAGCCTGAAGTGGCTACGTTTCGAACACGTTGCTCGACAAGATCACAGCAGCTGAACCCCCCAAATTGTACACTGGAGACCATGGGACCACAAGAGAGGCATTGGGAGACCCTAAAAGAGAAGACATGAAACTAGTGGCTGGGATACGATGATACCAGGCGGCTCAAAATCGAAGACATGTAAAAACATAGGGATAAGTGTTGCCATCTGTTGTTGGGTACGGGAACTATCAAAACTGATATTAGTCTCACCCCTAAATATCACATTAGGATATTTAGGGGTGAGACCAATGTCAATTTTGATAGTTCCTGTACCCAGAAACAGATGTCAACACTTATCTCTAAGCTTTCGCATCTGAGGGTTAGCCCGTTTTTCTACTCATGTCTTCATATGGAAGAGGTCTGTATCTAGCAGTGGACGAGATATGCTTAAAAACGAAGAACAAGAAGAAATGATGTACTCCCTTCTAAAACCATTTTGTTGTTATTTTTCCATGCTGTTGGTGATAAATCTCAAGGATATGTTTTACGTTATGGACAGGAGGCAGTTCTGCTGCGTCCTGCGGAAAAAACGGGATGTAGAAGAGCACAGAGCTGCATACGCCCTAGGCGCAGTAGTTATGGTCAGACTCTAGAGAGGGTGCACACAAGGATTATGCAACAGATCCGCATGACGTCACAAAAATAGAAAACACAATCGTGTCTCAACGAGTGTCAGCACCCATCTGCACTCGCCGCTAAGCAAGATTCCAACCAGATGTCGTACAGGTGATTTTAGTCACGGTTCATTCACAGTGTTTAAAGACAGATCTGTGCAAGTATACTGGAAGGCACACTCTTGATACTACAGTTAAATATTATAGGGCTTCCATTAATAAATCGTTATAAGTTGTTGCTAACCTGCGTTGCCATCTATTTTTGTCATAGCTGTTGCTTAACCCTGTTGGGCTCTGCGTGCAAGCAAACAACCTTATAACAGCAACTACTCCTTGGTATGGAGTTCTCTTCCTGCCACATTTATATGTTTGACGGCTAGTGCATTTGGTGGATACAAGTTTCAACGTCTCTTGCGTCGTTTTTCTTGGTGAAGGAAAACCATTACGCTTTGGGCGCACTGTCTTCCTCTGCAGATTTTCTGCAAATAGTTTTTTTTCCAATTACTTTTGTATTACTTTTCCTTCAGCTTTAAGGATTCCTGCTGAAAAATCATCTGGGTATTCTTTCTTTTCCTTACCCCACGAATGACGTTACATATTTCATCGCGCATTGCTTCCGGACGTCATTATTTTATTTATTATTGTCATCTGTGTATCTGTATGTTAATTTGAACAATATAAGTTGCCAGACACTTGCAGAAAAAGACCGGATATTTTGCGGGAATTCGAGTGTAAAAAAAGGGAAAAAAGCACGAGGCGTGTGTTTTCAGAGTTTCAAAATGATTGCACAGTGAGTGTTCTATCAATTGCCAGCATAAATCTAACGTTCCGTACCTCCACCTTGAGCAATCTATACCTCATCGATGCGACGTAGCAGACCTGCAATCTGAGGTCGCAGTAATCTCGCAGTGATTCCAGTGACGCAGCAAGCGGCGCGGCCTTCAGTGTCAGTATGACAGTAACAGCTCCCGATCATCTGCCGCGTTTCTACACGACTGGGAAAATGGCACACTCATATGTCGACGAGGTTCTGCAATCTGCTCCCAGCCATTCTCGCACGGCGCCATAACGGTATTATGTATCACAATAATGCAATATGCCACGCAGCCTCCGCTCTTAGCGGCTCTTCTAGATGTGGATACCGTTGCTTTGCCAATAAGGTCGACGGGGAAAACCACTCCTGAGAAACAAAGCTTGCTTTGGTCACACACGATATCTCGCAGAGGCAGGTCAACAGGTAGCTTTCCTCGCGACGTGAGCAAACCCTTGCCCCTCCAGGCAACTATTCCCCTCTCCCGCGGTTCTAGCTTCCTTTCGACATGAAGCCTACCATACACTAGATTTTTCGATTAGTAATTAAGATACGTTCATGTAAAGTATTTACCCGATCTGCGAATGGCTGGAAAAATGTTTTGACTAATATAATCCATTATGCTTCAAATGGTTCAAATGACTCTAAGCACTATGGGACTTAACATCTGAGGTCATCAGTCCCCTAGACTTACAGCTACTTAAACCTAACTAAGGCCGGTATTACACTAACAAATTTCTTTGTCAAAAATCTTTGTCAAAGATATTTGATGGTAATAGGGAACTTTGTCAAATGTCGTCCAATATTTGATCAAATCTAGGGCCTCGCTGTAGATTTGATCAAAGAGGTCGCTTGTCTTCTGTTCACTGCAATGTGACATGTTACCACATGGAGCGCTAGCATCGCTGCAGCGTTCTGTCGTCTGTAGTGTTTTTATAAACATTGCCGGTAAATACAATTGGTGTGTGCCGACAACTACAAAATTAATAGAGATGGATAAAGCTGATGAGGTGCTTTACAACGTGAGGCACCCTGAATACAAAAATAGATTAAGAAGATTGGAGACCTGACCTGACCTGACCTGACCTGACCGAACCTAGCCCAACCTCTCCTGTAGCAAGGAATCGGAGTGTAACAGTGAGCCTGTCTTCTTCAGATGTAGCAGTTCTTAAGTGAATATTGTGCTTTGTGATATGAGGATACACTTCACTGAGCACATACAGAAATGTATGCTCATCCATTCTTAAGTAATTGATGTACGACTTGACGTCCTCCACTATAAGCTCACGTAACAAGTTTTGTTGAATGCTTTTATCGTGTCGTCGTAAAACCCACGGCTTCACCCAGGTATGTTTCCTTTTTTCCCTCACTTCTCTTCCGCATGTGCACACAAAGCAATTGTGGTACATGCAACTGCTGCGGTTAATAACAAATTGTTGCTGTCAGCCATCTTGAACTTTGACGAAAAATAGGATGACAGTGTAATACCCCTTCTAGCGCCTAGAACCGCTCGGCCACATCGGTCGGTCATTATGCTCCACAGGAAGGCTTGTGTCACCCAAAAGGGAAAGTGATTTTCTTTGAAGTCGGGTCAATAGTTTAGTAAATGACTTGATGTCGTTGGCAACTGGTGAATTTTAGTTTATTTATGCATTGTTGTTTTCATGTGCCATTGGTTGGCTGTTAGGAAGATTCTGAATAAGTGCAGTGCAACACTAAAGGAAAGTGAATACATTAATACTGACTATTTTAGAGTACAGCTCCAGTGCTCTAACTCCTTATCAAGTAGACAATAGACATCGACAGAATGCAGAGACGTTGTTTGGAATTTAACATGTCAGAATACCTCGCACTAAAGAGTAAAGGAGATAAAATGGGAAGCTTTGAAAGAAATGGCGATGAACAGGAAAAAGAAACCCCTAACGTTGGAATGTAGCATTAGTAGTGTCCTGCTTGGCACAGCCACGACTTTTAAGTATCTGGGGGCAACGTCGTTTGACTATCTGGGGGTAACGTTGCAAAGTGATATGAAGTGGAACGAGAATGTGAGTGTTGTGATAGGGAAGGCGAATAATCAACTTTGTGGAAAATGTGGTTCATCGTAGCGGAGACCCCATATAGGACGTTAGTGCAACCTAGTTTTGAGAACTGCTCGAGTGCTTTGGATCCGTAGCAGGCTGAATTAAAGGAAGATATCGAAGCAATTCAGAGGCGGGCTGCTAGATTTGTCGTCGGTCGGTTCGCACAAAAAGCAAGTTTTACGTAGATGCCTCGGGAACTCAAATAAGAATCACTGGCGGGAAGGTGAAGCTCTATTTGAGGAACACTATTGAGAAGATTTACAGAACCGACAACAATTCTACTGCCCCCAACATGCATTTCGCTAAGGACCACGAGGATAAGATCCGAGAAATTAGGGCTCACTCATACGGAGGCACATAGATAGTCGTTTTTCCCTGGCTTTGTTTGCGAGTCGAGTAGAGGTGAAAGGTACCCTCGGCCACGCACCGTAGTGGCTTTCGGAGTATGTATTAGATGTATATGTAGATATAGAAATGGGACGAAGTACTTGAGAACCCATTTAGTTAGAATTAAGAGTACTGGAGAATGATTCTTCAAAGATTGTCGCTACGAGAGACGAGTGAACTTACCGAGAATCGTCATCTGTGGCGGAGTGGTTCTAGGCGCTTCAGTCCGGAACCGCACGACTGCTACGGTCGGAGGATCGAATCCTGCCTCAAGCATGGATATGTGCGATGTCCTTAGGTTAGTTAGGTTTAAGTAGCTCTACGTTCTAGGGGACTGATTACCTCCGATGTTAAGTCCCATAGTGCTCAGAGCCATTTGAACCATTTAAACTTACCGAGATGTATGGAAGTCATATTCCCTCGTGACACACGTGAATGGAATAGGAAACAAAATCGGTAATACTGTTGCGAAGCGTCCCTGCTATGCTTGCGTGGTATGTACGAGGGTAATCCCAAAAGTAAGGTCTCCTATTTTTTATAAGTATATAGACCTGCTTATTTCTGCAATGGTTTACATCAGTTTACAGCTTGAACATTTAGCTATTTTCCGACATAATCACCATTACTGTCGATGCATTTTTGTAGACGTTGTAGGCAGTTTTTGTATGCCCATGTCATACAGCTCGCCGCCATGCTGTTCAGAAAGTTATGAACCTCTTCTTTCACCTTATCGTCGGAGCTGAATCGCTTTCCGGCCAAATGTTCCTTTAACCTAGGGAACAGGTGATATTCACTGGGCGCCAAGTCAGGACTATAGGGTGGGTGGGTGTTTATGTTCCACGGAAACTGTTGCAGGAGAGCAACGGTTTGCCGAGCGATGTGTGGGCGAGCGTTGTCATGGAGAATGTGTACGCCCTTGTTCAACATTCCTCTTCTCCGGCTCTGAATTGCCCGTTTGAGTTTTTTCAGAATCTCACAGTATCTGTCAGCGTTAACTGTGGTCCCAGCGATTGAGCTTCGATGACGAGGTGAAAGAAGACGTTCATAACTTTCTGAACAGCATGGCGGCGAGCTGGTATGACATGGGCGTACAAAAACTGCCACAGCGTCTACGAAAATGCATGCCAGAACTGGTGATTATGTCGGAAAACAGCTAAATGTTCAAACTGTAAACTGATGTAAACCATTGTAGAAATAAACAGGTCTATGTACTTATAAAAAGTAGGAGACCTTACTTTTGGGATTATCCTCGTACACTGATCAATAGCATCCAGATACCGCTGTGTAATGCGGAATTGACCACCAGATGTCAAAAGAGGCCGTCCTGCCAGTATAAAAGGAGGCAGGGTGTATTGTGGAGCAGTTAACAGCAGGGTGGTACGATCAGAAGAGTCCAGTGACATCGATTGTGGACGGGTCACTGGATAACACTTGACTAACAAATCCATCAGGGCCATTTCAATCTTTCTAAAGCTGTCCATGTCGACTGTTGGTGTTGTGAGTGAGAAGTGGAAACGGGGAAGAACAACCACAGCTAAACCAAGGCTAGGTACACTTCATGTACAGACAGACAACGACCGCCGAGTATTGCTGAGGGTGGTTGTAAAAAATCCGCATGAAATCAGCTGAAGGAATCAGTCGTTGAGTTGCAAAGTAGTAACAGCAGTCCAGGTAGAACAATGACTGTGCTTAAGGAGTTAAAAGAAGTAGAGTACAACGATCGCACAGCTCCTCATAAGTCAAACATTTCTTTAGCCAGTGCTACGTGACCCTTGAGGGGATGTAAGGAACAACATCAGTGGACAGTGTGTTATGACTAGACGAAACAACAACTGTCCAGCCATAACTCTGGGTCCCTTGATTGCTTTTGGAGATAGCTCATTGAACTACAATATATGAAATATTAGCTCACTTTATTAGACGAATGAATGAAAAGATTTACTTAACTTGATACACTCCTTTGCCACACGAGTACTTTATAATTTACAAACATCACATCAGTTGATACGCTAATTAACAAACTATCATATTGAAGTACAATGTTCAACATTTACAAAAATACGTTTGTAACTGAGACCTGAATAACTCTTTAGTCCTACTCAGTGATGTTGACTGCTTCCGCTGATGTCACGAACTGGGGTAAAGCACTTCTATTAAGCAAGCACTCCGTCTTCAGACCATAAGTGGCCCATCGGGACCATCCGACCGCCGTGTCATCCTCAGCTGAGGATGCGCATAGGAGGGGCGTGTGGTCAGCACACCACTCTCCCGGTCGTTTCGATGGTTTTCTTTGACCAGAGCCGCTACTATTCGGTCGGGTAGCTCCTCAGTTGACAAATCGAGGCTGAGTGCACCCCGAAAAATGGCAACAGCCCATGGCGGCCCGGATGGTCGCCCATCCAAGTGCCGGCCACACCCGACAGTGCTTAACTTCGGTGATCTGACGGGAACCGGTGTATCCACTGCGGCAAGGCCGTTGTCAAAGCATTTCTACGCTCGACTCTATATTAACCTCCGTGCGGGACCGGAGCTATGATGAGAGAGGGAGTGTGTCTTCTTTAGCCTCTCCCATTCGTCGTTGTGGGCTGTAGCGAGAAATCAATAATGACTGTGGTATCAACGCGCTTTGTCGACTGTAGTGTGACACCGTGAACTTTGGACGATTTGACACAGTGGTCGACTGGAAAAGATTGATGTTCAGTGCTGAATCACGTTAAATGCTGGGGAAATCCGATGGAAAGTTTTGGTTTTGATGAATGCCTGGAGAATGTTACCTGTCATTATGTGTTTCACAGTGCAGTACAGACGTCGCACGATATGTGGATGTTTTTCGGGGATAGGGTTGAGCCCCTCATTGCGCGTTAGAAAACGATAATTGCGGAAGAATAAGAAGACATTTTGCACCAATGCGTACCGCGTAAAGTAAACGAACATACGGAACGGATTGCATGAGAATGCACCCTGTGAAGAAGTAGCGTCTGCGAGGCAATGATTAGTGGACAACAACATTCCTGAAATGTACTGGTCTGCCCAGAGTCTCGAACTGACCCAAACAGGACACCTCCAGACCCCAGCGTCTGACATCACTACCTTCTCTCGTTGTGGCTCTCGAGGAAGACTCCGCCGCCATTCCTCCATAGACAGAGATACCTCATTGAAAGTGTTCCCAGAAAAGTTCAAGCCATCATAAATAGAAAGTGTGGTGTCACCGCCAGATACCACACTTGCTAGGTGGTAGCCTTTTAAATCGGCCGCGGTCCGCTAGTATACGACGGACCCGCGTGTCGCCACTGTCAGTAATTGCAAACCGAGCGCCGCCACACGGCAGGTCTAGAGAGACTTACTAGCACTCGCCCCAGTTGTACAGCCGACATTGCTAGGAAAGCTTCACTGAGAATTACGCTCTCATTAGCCGAGACGATAGTTAGCATAGCCTTCAGCTTAGTCAATTGCTACGACCTAGCAAGGCGCCATTTATCCTTTGCTATGTATCTAATGAAGCATGTACAGTAACAAGACCAATGTTCACCAATTGTGGATTAAAGTTAAGTATTCCAGCAGCTACGTACTTTTCTTTATAGCATTCATTAAGTATCCTGTTTCAGACCTCACGCCATCCTGCGTGAGCTTATAGCGTGCATTTCGGCTTCCTCAAACAACACGGTGTTGGCACTTCTGCCGACACATCAGAAAGGAGGACACAACTCATGTTACTGTCGACTTATAGGTGTCTGGATACTTTTGATCAGGTAGTGTACGGAATCAACTACCGGGGAACATCGGGGAAGGGACTCGGTCGTGCTCTGTCAGACGAACCATCTCAGTATTCGCTTTATGCAGTTAAGGGAAATCGCGGAAAAGCAGACTCTGGATGGCCGGATGAGGGTTTCATTACTGTCCTCCCAGCTATGAGTCCAATGCCTTACCACGAAATCACCTCACTTGGTAAATCTAAAGAAACACTAACGTTGTCGCCGAGTAATTCTGAGGCTCCAGCAACTGAGCAGAACCCCACGTATGCCACAGCCGCTACGATCAGTCGATGCACTACCGTTAGTTTCTTCCACAGCTCTGCGAGCAGACCTTACTGACACTAAACTTTTAATGGCACAACAATTTTCTCAGACTTCCTTCTAAGACGCTCTTACTCCCCCTCCGCCCCCCACCCCTCCCAAAAAAAGAAACAATACGCAACGCGCCAGAATGAGAGAAACGTGCAGTAGTGTTCCCGGATACTGTTTCCCAAGCAACGTCGGACACAGCCCTTGCGACGTATGGGAAACATCCTGTGTATAAAATCTGTGTAAATGTCGTGCCGGATTTACCACACAGTGGACACTGGACAGCAATATGGTCGCGAACCACGTTGGCGCGTGTTCCTTTCTGCGAGCTCACCAGCCATCTTGGGATTACAGTCGACTCATTCGGTTGTACTTTGACGTATCGGTTCATCAATCTTCTTTAGAGCGAAACCAGTCTATGGCAACAAGTGAATGAAAAGAACAGATTCGGTAGGTTGTAGTTTTACGTGGCGGCTGGGTTATTATTCTTTCGTTTCTTTCGAGTGAAATCAGACTGTGGGAATGAAAACAGTCGATACACTCTGTTGTAGTTTTGCATATTGTTGAATGATTCCTTCTTCCTTTTCAAGCGAAACCAGTGTGTGGTGTTTCTGTTGTTCTGCTGACCAGTCTGAGTTTTATTTTAGGAGATTTCCCACACTGGTCTGGGCGAATGCTTGGCTGCTTAACTAATCAAAAAAATTGATGAATGATAACAAATATATTTCTCGAAGAAATGTTTACGAAAAGTGTCAATATGTGCCTACAAACAAGTGATTAAGTGACCAAACAATTAAAAATGTTGTATCCTATATGCTTTCTGTTTACGTCACCTCAGCATTTACCGAAAGAGAATGGGTGCAAACTCGTGGGAAGAAAAACCGACAGAGATTCAGTAAATACAAATTAAAAAGTAGTCGTTCATTTATTTAAATATAAATTCACAATGTAGCACCAGTTATTAAACTTTTAAAACCTCGCCAAATTTGATAGTTAATGACTGAAGCACGAAATATTCGTACTTAAGTTCTATTTCCTGCCTTTCACTTATCTTCACTTAATGTTCATTTGGCAATTTTAGTGTTAGGAAGACCTGATGCCTTACCTATCGCCACGCCCCCCCCCCCCCCCCCCAAAAAAAAAAAAAAATGTTCAAATGGCTCTGAGCACTATGAGACTTAACATCTGAGGTCGTCAGTCCCCTAGAACTTAGAACTACTTAAACCTAACTAACCTAAGGACATCACACACATCCATGCCCGAGGCAGGATTCGAACCTACGACCGTAGCAGCAGCGCGGTTCAGGACTGAAGCGCCTAGAACCACTCGGCCACAGCTGCCGGCTGTGCCCCCCACCCACCCCGCCCCCCTCCCTCTAGGGAGGTATAGTGTTGGTCCATGTGAAAATGTGTGAACGTCTTTGAAACGTTGGTGAATCGTGTAACTTAAGCGAGTACCGGCCCGCTATCCAACTAGTTGGATGTGGTAAACTGCCTAAAAACTACATCAAACCTGGCCGCCAAACTGAGTCTCGTCGTTAATCCGCAAGGCGAAACCGATCGTGGGCTGGCGCGCCTTCCCGATACCGGGATCGGCATGATAACGCGCACATCAGTCCGGGCAGGTCCCCTAGTTAACAAATACAGTACATGAACTATTAATACTTTTTAGTAATATTACTTTCGATTTGCTCTTCCTTGAAATAAGATGCGTTGATTATTTCTAACAAAGTTGGTAACCCTAATCATGGCCCATGTAAACTCTCGGACAAAAAAAAAAAAAAAAAAAAAAAAATCATTAGAATTTCAGAGAATTGTATGATTTATTCAAGAGAATGAGCTTCACGAGTTCAGGAAGTCAGTAAAGCTGTGTTACAACTTGCCCCTTATGCAAACAGTTATTAGGCCTGGCGTTGACTGATGGTGTTGTTGGATGTCCTCCTGAGAGATATTGTACCAAATTCTGTACAAATGGCGCATTAGGTCATCAAAATACCGAAATGGTTGGGTTTTTGTATGTCCTCCTGAGGGATATCGTGCCAAATTCTGTATAGCTGGCGCGTTTGGTCGTCAGAATATCGAACTGGCTGGAGGACCCTGCCCATTATACTCCAAACGTTCTCGACTGGGGAGACATCTGCCAATCTTTCTGGCCGTGGTAGGGTTTTTCAAGCACGAAGACAAACAGCAGAAACTCTCGCCATGTTCGGGCGGGCATTGTGTTGCTGAATTTGGCATGAAGGGCAACGAACCGAGGCGTAGAGTATCTCGACGTGACGCTGTGCTGTAAGGATGCCGCGGATGAAAATCAACGGGTTCCTGCTATGAAAAAAAAATGGCACCCCAGACCATCACTCCCGATTGTCGGCCCGTTTGGCGGCCGACAGTCAGGTTGGTATTGCACCGCTGTCTGTGGCGTCTCGAGACACTTCTTCGCCTGGAATCTCAGTGACTGGAGTATAATTGTCTTCAGTGACGAGTCCCACTTCAAATTGAGCCTCGATGGACAATTAAGACCCGTCTGAAGAAGTGTCTGGAGACGCCCCAGAGAGCGTTGGGATACCAACCTGACTGTCGCCCACCATACTGTCCGACAACCAGGAGTGATGGTCTGGACTGCCATTTCGTTTCACAGCAGGACGCCTTTGGCTGTCATCTGCGGCACCATTACAGCACAGCGGCACGTCGACGATATTTTACGCCGATTTTGTTGCCATTCCTGGCAAACCATCCTTTAAGCAAGATAATGACCACTTGGACTAGTGCTTGTCTTCGTGCTTCACAAATCCTACCTTGGTCAGCAAGGTCGCCGGATCTCCTCCCAACTGAACACGTTTGCAGCATTGTGGGCAAGGTCCTTCAACAAGCTGGGAATTTTGACGATATAACGGTCCAGTTGGACAGAATTTGGCACGACATCCTTGAGGAGGACATCAAACAACTCCGTCAATCATAAGGGCCAGAGGTGGAAGGATGCGTTACTGACTTGCTCAATTTGCGAAGCTCTTTATTTTGAATAAATCATTACTTTTTTCTGAAATTTTAATTTATTTGTTGCATACGTGCATCACATCTACCGATTTGCGTCCAATTCAGGTAATACCTTCGCTCTGCGTCGATATTTTTTACGTTAGAGTGTATAGCCGAAAAGGCTGAACAAGTATGTAAACGAAAACACTCCTACCCACAGACTGTATGAAAGCATGCATATGGCAAACATAACCATCAGTGACTTGTATCAGTCGGTTGTCTCACATTGTGGGGAACCATACAGATCCGGAAAGTGACAAAAATGTTCATTCGGTTTTTTCATTCGTTTGAAAAAGCAATAGAGTGCGAATCGGTTTTGTAAACGCAGTCGGTTATGCCACATCGCGGCCAGCCTGACGCTGGCGCTCGCGCCGTGCGTGAGGCCGTCTTTACTGGAGCAGACGGCACGTGCTGGCAGCGAAGCCGCCTCCTGGCCGCAGCCCCACCGGCGTTGGCAGACCCCCAGTCACGACACGCCGCGCGCGGAGCGCGCATCTCAATGCCCTGTCCCGCGCCTACTGTTTACCCAAGCAAATTAGCCACGCTGCCATTAGCCTTAGCGTCCAGTTTCTCGGCTACCTGCACTCTCACAATCACGATCGAGTTTAACATTGAGAACGCTTCTTACGAGTTTCTCTTTATGTTTTAAAGCACGCATAAAAGAGATGAAGGCCTGCCACGCCTTTGGAAACTGAATTTGAGTGTCATATAGGATTACGAACCTCGTTTCTGCCATGAAGAATACCCTCTCAAACACTGAACATGACCCGTTAATGAACCAGTCTGACTGCTGTCATGAGGTTTTCGAGATGACAAAACTTCCGTTAAGCACAGTAAAAAGCAGGATTTTATTGTAAGTTAACCGGGGACTAGAAACGACGGAGAGGCTCCGTCCCCGCCGTAGCCGTAGTGGTCCACAACCCCACGACGACTACTGCAGTCAACTTCACCACTCTGCCGCCCCACACCGAACCCAGGGTTATTGTGCGGTTCGGCCCTCGGTGGACCCCCCAGGGAACGTCTCACACCAGACGTGATAGGGTAATGGTGGTGTACGCGTACGTGGAGAACTTGTTTGCGCAGCAATCGCCGATATAGTGTAACTGAGGCGGAATAACGGGAACCAGCCGTATTCGCCGAGGCAGATGGAAAGCCGCCTAAAAACCATCCACAGACTGGCCGGTTCACCGGACCTCGACACAAATCCGCCGGGTGGATTCGTGCCGGGGACCGGCGCTCCTTCCCGCCCGGAAAGCCGTGCGTTAGACCGCACGGCCAACCGGGCGGCCGTGAGGATATTACTTGCAAGTAACACAGCTGCAGGTTAGATTAGAACATTGACTGCAAACAGCTTTCTATACTACGTCAAAGTGTAATAAACTGTGCCTTCTAGGCTCAGTCGGCGCAGGACAAATGAGTTTGTCATTTGCTACTTACACTGGCTAATGACCTGGAAAACTGTGAGCTTGTGTGGGGGAAGAAATAAGTTGCGGCGGCTCCATCTCTGCCGCTTTTTGTCTCGAAGCACCGCACTTACGTCGCATTATCTGGCGTGCTTTAAAGTTCTTACGGGAGATAACTGCAAGAGCTATGCATTTATGTTCCGTTATTCTTGGATTAATCGCAAAGAACATTTTCATGCAGCAGATCTTATTTCACATACAGAAATATGTGACATGTGATGGAATTCATAAACGAAGGAAGAGCTCCAAGACAAAACACTACTGGCCATTAAAATTGATACACAACAAAGATGACGTGCTACAGATGCGAAATTTAACAGACAGCAAGAAGATGCTGTCATGTGCAAATGGTTAGCTTTTCAGAGCATTCACACAAGTTTGGCGACACCTACAACGTGCTGACATGAGGAAAGTTTCCAACCGATTTCTCATACACAAACAGCAGTTGACCGGCGTTGCCTGGTGAAACGTTGTTGTGATGCCTCGTGTAAGGAGGAGAAATACGTACCATTACGTTTCCGACTTTTATAAAGGTCGGATTGTAGCCTGTCGCGATTGCGGTTTATCGTATCGCGACATTGATGATCGCGTTGGTCGAGATCCAATGACTGTTAGCAGAACATGGAATCGGTGGGTTCAGGAGGGTAATACGGAACGCCGTGCTGGATCCTAACGGCCTCGTATCACTAGCAGTCGAGATGACAGGCCTCTTATCCGCGTGGCTGTAACGGATCGTGCAGCCACGTCTCGATCCCTGAGTCAACAGATGGGGACGTTTGCAAGACAACAACCATCTGCACGAACAGTTCGACGACGTTTGCAGCAGCATGGACTACCAGCTCGGAGACCGTGGCTGCGGTTACCCTTGACGCTGCATCACAGACAGGAGCGCCTGCGATGGTGTACTCAACGACGAACCTGGGTGCACGAATGGTAAAACGTCATTTTGTCGGATGAATCCAGGTTCTATTTACAGCATCATGATGGTCGCATCCGCGTTTGGCGACATCGCGGTGAACGCACATTGGAAGCGTGTATTCGTCATCGCCATAATGGCGTATCACCCGGCGTGATGGTATGGGGTGCCATTGGTTACACGTCTCGGTCACCTCTTGTTCGCATTGACGGCACTCTGAACAGTGGACGTTACATTTCAGATGTGTTACGACCCGTGGCTCTACCCTTCATTCGATCCCTGCCAAACCCTACATTCCAGCAGGATAATGCACGTCCGCATGTTGCAGGTCCTGTACGGGCCTTTCTGGATACAGAAAATCTTCGACTGCTGCTCTGGCCAGCATATTCTCCAGTTCTCTCACCAACTGACAACCTCTGGTCAATGGTGGCCGAGCGACTGGCGCGTCACAATACGCCAGTCATTACTCTTGATGAACTGTCGTATCGTGTTGAAGCTGGATGGGCAGCTTTACCTGTAAACGCCATCCAAACTCTGTTTGACTCAATGCCCAGGTGTATCAAGGCCGTTATTAAGGCCAGAAGTGGTTGTTCTGGGTACTGATTTCTCAGGATCTATACTCCCAAATTGCATGAAAATGTAATCATATGTCAGTTCTAGTATAATATATTTGTCCAATGAATACCCATTTATCATCTGCATTTCTTCTTGGTGTAGCAATTTTAATGGCCAGCAGTGTAAATTGACGAAGACCAAACGTACGAAAAACGTAATATAATGTTATAAAATGCAACATGCGAGGAGCTTTCAACAAGTACGTCTATTCAAAAATTTAGGAACTTCATCCACAAAATTTTTCTACGCTTGCCTTTTACTTATTGTGCATGGCCTCCTTCGAAATACCCTCCTGCACAATTGATACACCGCCCCCGAACGCCGTTTCCACGTCCGGAAGCAGTCTTGATTCGCCTATTGCTGGATCAAGCGAAGCGTCTCTGCGAATTTTCCTTTATCTCCTCTATCGTTGGAAACCTTCGTCCTTTCTTCGGGGTTTACAACTCTGGAAATAAAAAAAAAAAATGTCCGACGGGAGCACGTCTGGAGAGTACGGAGAATGAGGCATCACAGTGATTTCGTTTTTTGTGCAATAGTCACGCACCAACAGGAATGAATGTGAGGGTGAGTTTTCGTGATATTAAGGGTCATGAATTGTCTCACCGCATGTCAGGCCTTTTCCTTCTCACATTTTCTCGCAGTCATCGCAGCACGTGCCGATAGTACCGTCGATTAACAGTTTGTCCTCGTGGAACGATTTCATGATGAGCTAATCCTTTACAGTCAATGAAGACTATCAACATGGCTTTGACATTTGACCTGACCTGACGAGCTTTTCTTGGTCTTGGAGATCCTTTTCCGACCCATTGTGAAGACTGAACCTTGGCCTCAACAACATAACCGTAGACTTACGTCTCATCATCGATTTTGATTCTCTTAAAGAACGTCTCGTTCTCATTTGCGCGATCCAAAGGCTCTTCACAGAATGCGAGACGAACGTCTTTCTGTTCTTATTCACGAGCCGTGGGGCGAACCTGGCGGCAACAAGATGCACTCCATGAAGCTATGTCACAATTTCATGATATGATCCAACTGAAATGTTATACCTTTCTGCAATCTCGGACACTTAGTCTCCTACTGGTGCGCACAATAACGTTCCTGACATGAGCGTCGTCGGTAGACGTCGAAGGGACTCCTGAACGACAGCCATCTTAGCTTCCGTCCGGTCACTTTTAAACTGTGTGAACCATTCGTAACACCGAGTACTGCTTAAGCACTTGCCACTGTTGGTTTCCCGCATCATTTGATGTGTCTCTGTAAAGCTTCACGCAAAATTTAATGCAGACTCGTTGCTCCTCTCACACTGCCATCTCGAAATTCGCGAACTGTGCGACGCAGCGTTCTACTCAATACAGCACTGAACAATAACAACAATGAAACTTCCAAGAGTTACACACTAAACACAGGCGTGTGCAGGGATGCGAACCGCATTTCGCTCCAACACACCATTGGCGCGAAAGCACGAATGTTTCGGATATTTTGAACAGAGCTTTAAACCAAGTTGGTTTTATTCAGGATTCCAATTCACCTTATTGTTCCCTACTCTTTTAGCTACATAATTCTATTTTTCAATATAATCGCCGTTCAGTGCGACTGCCTTACGCCCCCTTACTGGGAGGGCCTTTATGCCTGCGTGATACCACTCTACTGGTCGGAATCGGAGCCAAAGTCTTGCTGCATCAATGACCTCCCCGTCATCCACGTACTGCTTCCCTCAGAATGTATGCTTCTTTGGGCCAAACATCGATCATCTCGAATGAGAGTGTCCGCACGTACCAACATTGCAGGAGCTGTGTATGGTTGTGAGTGCATTATGTCGGAGCTACATGACGAGTGCTTCTGTAACCAAGGTAGCCAGGTATCGAAGATTTATGCCGCATAAAGGGAATGAGGGAAACAAAATCATTTGCCGAGTCACAATGCGGACGAAACTGTGTGTTGCGTGATCGTGACGGAAGGGCACTGAAGAGGATTGTGACAAAAAAAATAAGGGGACGAAGGCCGCAAATGTCACTACACAACCGAATGCCGCACTCACGCTCCCTGTCAGCACGAAAACGACACGATGAGCATCTGTAGGATAAGAATTACAGGGCGATCTGTAACTCCAAATCAACTCATCAGAATGCCCGTAACAGGAAAACGTGATGCCGAAGCTATAGAACCTGGACTGTGGACCAATGGAAGAAAGTCATTTGGTCGGATGAGTCTTGTTCCACACTGTTTGCTGCTTCTGGCCGAGATTACGTCTCAAGAGTGAAAAATTGGGAGGTTTGGTGTGATGATTTGGGCAGCCATATCGTGATAGTTCAAGAGCCGCATGGGTACTCTGCAATGTCGCATTACCATCAAGCATTATATGACCATTTTGGCTGATCACGTCCATCCTATGGTACAATGTTCCCTCCCCAAATTCTGTGCTGTATACCAAGATGACAGGCCCCTGTTCACATAGCTCGCATCGCCCAGGACTGGTTTTGTGACTACGCGGGTCAATTTTCGCATCTCACCTGGCCACTACAGTCACTAGATCGGATAATTATTTAGCCTTTGCGGACTGCTTTGGAGAGAAGGGTGCATGATCTCTATTCACCTCCAACATCACTACGTGCACTTACCAACGTTCTGCAGTACGAATGGTATGAGATTCCCTGTATTTAACCCTCCCGAGACGACTGGAAAATGTTCTGAATGCCAAAGGTTTTCCTACATCGCGTTAGTCACGGCAATATATTGTGTTTTTGATGTTTTTATTTTTTCCACCCCTTTACATGGATCCTTCTTGGCATGCTGTCTGCAAGATGTTCAAGCCTGGCCCATTCTTCGACAGTAGTCCTCCTGAGGTCATTCAGTGTGTGAGGCGGGCTGCAAGTTCAAACTGATAGCAAGAACGTTCAGTCGGGTTCATATCAGCAGAAACTATAGGCAACTCCAGTCGGTTGATAACGTGCGTAATCTTTATTGGCATACAAATACAGATGGCATTACTTACACCTAATTTACGCAGTTACGCTGAAATTTTAATCATCTGCACATCTCGCATGTACGCTTAATGCCAATCTGACGTTTGTTGTGTGTCATCTCTTTGGTGTTGCAATTTTTTTTGTCCAGCGATGTAAATGCGCTATGGATTACCTTACTTTTTGAGCCAGTGAGGACAGAACGACATAATAATGGTCCAAATCCATATTCAGTGGTAACAGCACCACGAATTATTGCACACGACATGTACGATATCTGAAGTATTTACGGAGTTTATCAAAGGCGTGACGCTAGGTGATGAATTCTTTGATAACTTACCCATACCACCGTTCAGGGCATCAACTGTCAGCTTTAAGCTTGCATTAGACATTCGCAAGTTCTCATTAAACTTGCGACGCTTCTCCGCACTGTTCACTCATTCATCACATCAGCTGTGCCTCCCGTAATTTTATAATGAATTTTACATGCGCACGTACAGTGTTGTATTCAAAACCAGCTGTTTCTGGACTGCAAATGCGATCGTTCTTTCCATGACGAAGAACATGGGAAAAAACTCTTTGAACAGCACGTCATTCATCAGTATGACCATAATGGGCGCATAAATCGAAGTTCGGATATTACGCTTGATAATGGAAACAAGACTTATGACAAATCAAGACATGTTCGTAGGATTTAGCGCCCTACAAAAAGATTCCGATAGTGTAACGTGGTGCAAGATGAGAGGTTTAGAAAAATTGGCGTAGGTTGTATGGAAAGGAGTGTGTACAGGGAGTCCCAGGAGGAATGATCAATTTTCAAGGATACTGAGAAGAAAAGTCTATTAAACATGCGCCCAAATTTCATGCCTTAAGATCTATGAGCGCTATTTCACCTTCAGTACTGTGAAACATCTTTCTTCTACTGCAAGTTCTTTGCTTTCAATATTTTTAGAGGAGGTAGTATGACCAAAATAATAAAACATCGTGTAATAAACGTGGGATCTAAAACGCATAGTTTAAGAGCTATAAGCACTTGTTCAGTAGATGAGACGTGTTTCACAGAAGCGAAGAGAAACAAGTCAGATAATTCTTAAGGCGTACTTTTCAGATAGATCCCATGTTTGTTTGATTTCTTTGCTTCGAATGATGGTTCTTCCTGAATCCCGAACAAACTTAACAACTGATTCCGACGAGTTGCATATGGGACACACGCTAACGACGAGAGCGTAATTCATGAAGTGAAAACATGACCATAAGTACAACAAGGGAAATATGCTCTTTCAGAACACTGCATTAATGGTGTAGACCGTGATAAAGACTATACACCGAGGTGACAAAACTCATGGGATATGTCCTAATATCGTGTCGGACCTCCTTTTGGCTGGCGTAGTGCAGCAGCTCGATATGACATGGACTAAACAAGTCGTTGCAACTACCTTGCAGAAATACTGAACCATGCTGCCTCCATAGCTGCCGTAATTGCGAAGGTGTTACCGGTGCAGGATTTTGTGCACGAACTGACCTCTCGTTTATATCGTGTGATCTGAGTGGCCAAATCGTTCGCTCGAATTGTCTAGAATGTTCTTCAAACTAATCGTTAACAACTGTGGCGCGGTGACATGGCACACTGTGATCCAGAAAAATTCCATTATTGTTTGGGAACATGAATTCCATGAACTGCTGCAAATGGTCTGCAAGATGGTTCAAATGGCTCTGAGCACTATGGGACTTAACATCTGAGGTCATCGGTCCCCTGGAACTTAAAACTACTTAAACCTAACTAACCTAAGGACATCACACACATCCATGCCCGAGGCAGGATTCGAACCTACGACCGTAGCAGCAGCGCGGTTCCGGACTGAAGTGCCTAGAACCGGCGGTCTACAAGAAGCCGAACATAACAAGTTCACGTGGACCAGAAGACCCAGTTCATTCCACGTAAACACAGTCCACACCATTATGGGGCTACCACCAGCTTACACAGTGTCTTGTTGATGACTTGAGTCCATGGTAACGTGAAGTCACATACGAACGCCAACATCAGCTCTTACCAACTGAAATCGGAACTCATCTGATCAGGTCACGGTTTTTCAATCGTCTAGGGTCCAAGCGATATGGTCACGAGCTCAAGGGAAACGCTGCAGGTGATGCCAAGCTGTTAGCAAATGCACTCGCGTCGGTCGTCTGCTGCCATAGCCCATTAACGCCAGATTTAGCCACACTATCCTGACGGAAACATTTGCGATTACCCACGCAGTGTTCCTTGTCTGTTAGCACTGACAACTCTACGCACACGCCGCTCTCTCGATCATTAAGTGCAAGCCGTCATCCACTTGATTGTCCATGGTGAGTGGTAATGCCTGAAATTTGGTATTCTCGGCAGACTCTTGACACTGTGAAGCGAGGAATATTGAATTCCCCAATGATATCAGAAATGGAATGTCCCATGCGTCGAGCTCCAACTACCAGTCCACGTTCAAACTCTGTTAATTCCCTACGTGCAGCCATAATCACGTCGGAAATCTATTCACATGAGCCGCCTGAGTACAAATGACAGCTAAGCCAATGCATGTCCTTTTATACCTTGCGTATGCGGTACTACCACCATCTGTATATGAGCTTATCGCTATCCCATGACTTTTGTTACCTCAGTATAAACTACTTCTTGGATGGCTTCCAGATCCCACAGTAGACCCGAGTTAGTGGTTGAGAGCGGATCCGCCGAGCGTTGTATCCGGAGCGATGTTGAGATGCGGATCCACAACACGTCACATCTGCGATAGGGCTCGAAGTTGGACCAATCACACGTTACGTCCGGACATGTGTTCTATGTTCGAAGTTGGACCCACCACCAGGAAGAGCACGTCATAGGAGTCTTCTGCGACACATGCACAGACACAGGCATACCGAAAACAGAGCAACCATGCTGCAACTGTAGAATATGCGGTTGGAGGTGACTGGATGAAGTCGAGTACAGTGCTATACTGTACCACCCGACCACAAAAATAGTACATTTGTGACAGGTGTTGGCAGCTGTACCACATTTACAAGTAATTTTAGAACACGGAACGAGAAGTGATGTCATGATCGCATGGTCAGAAATGACATAAAATCGATAAAATGACGGAAAATATATAAATTGAGAGAAAATACGCCGGAATGCAGGGAAATAGAGAGATTACTTGCATGTGTTCTGATTGATGCAGAACTATTCTTGTACATAGCAACGAATGTATGGCAGCAAGAGGAATACGGGAAAACGTTGAGATGGAAGCACCACGAACCGGGGAAATAGTCTTATTTTTCGTCGAGGCAACATTCTACTGTATATCTATTGAGGTAATAGTGATACACGAGAGTGACTGCTGTCTTTGATGCTTCCCTGGGAAAATGAGAACCATCTGCCTCTAAACTTACTTGCATATGAGTTAAATAATGACAGAGAGTGGATGGAGTGATCGGTTGTGATGGAGTTGTAACAAGGTAGGATTTAATGGTAGGCTGATGATGCAGTCTAGAGAGAGAGAGGAACATGTTGCTGCAGGTCATTTGACCATTTTTTTCCACTGTTCTGTCGGGATGCATCAGTTATGTGACTTAACCTCCGTTCGACAGCATACAACAGCATGTTCTGTGTGTGACTTAGGGCACTGCCTACTTGCAATCGTTAACGGCAAACCTCTCAGTCATCAGAAGGGTTCCATCCTGTTTCGAGACATTCCTCTAGACGAACGAAGATTTATGTGACGTACTCCATTCCCCTGATGCATCTTGGGCATAAAATCGGGTCTTCAGTTTCATAGGCAACGGCCTTGCCGCAGTGGATACACCGGTTCCCGCGAGATCACCGAAGTTAAGCGCTGTCGGGCGTGGCCGGCACTTGGATGGGTGAACATCCAGCCGCCATGTGCTGTTGCCATTTTTCGGGGTGCACTCAGCCTCGTGACGCCGATTGAGGAGCTACTCGAGCGGTCAGTAACGGCTCCGGTCAAAGAACACCATCCTAACGACCGGGAGAGCGGTGTGCTGACGACACGCCCCTCATATCTGCATCATCAACTGAGGATGACACGGCGGTCGGATGGTCCCGATGGGCCACTTGTGGCCTGCAGACGGAGTGCTTTTCAGTTTCATATCTACGATGATTCTAAATTAGCGACAGGTGTTTGCGAGGTACTACAATCCCCGTGTACACATCTGCTTGCCAGATGTCCTGTTTATGGAGTTAGTGGCGGCATGACGTGTAATTTCACACGTCAAGCACCGCTGTTATGCGTTTCTCTCCTTCCTTGTAAGAGGCATTCTCCGTTACTAAATGTTCAAATATGTGTGAATTTGTAAGGGACCAAACTGATAAGGTCATCGGTCCCTAGACTTACACACTACTTAAACTAACTTATGCTAAGGACAACACACACCCATGCCCGAAGGAAGACTCGAACGTCCAGCGGGATGGGCCGCGCAGTCAGTGACATGGCGCCTCTAACCGCGAGGCTTCTCCGTTACTAACGATCATTTATATAGGACTGATGCGAGCATAGTATAATTTCTAAACGGTAATCGGGTGTGAATAGTCGGGGCTATACGCCTCTGGAAAGCTATATTGTACATGCATCACAAGGAATCGATGTTTTAAGGAAGTAGGTTTTCATTTTACAGTTTATCACCATAGTTTATCGTAGAGAAACCTGCAAGGAGAATGTATGTCATGCGCTGGAAATATATTTCTTACATTGGGATAGTAACAGCGTTGCATTCCATACGATAAATAGGTCGAAAACCGCAACGATCTTCGAGTAACATTATAGCGTGTTTTAAGTGCAGAACCTTGTAGCCTTAGCAGTGCAAGTGTTTATGTTCTCTCTTACCAATACCTTCTTGGTAATGACTGCAGACACTAGAACAATATTTCAGAATTGATAGCGCAGTTGACTTGCATACAATTCAGCAGACTCTGTCCGTTTCTTGTTCTTAGCCGTCTGTTATATCATCAAAACAGATTCATATCTACTATACACCGATAAGAGGTGCTAACCTCCTCGACATTCCTGCATCTGCAGAAATCTTGTGCTCTTGGATGGGACAGCAGTTACAGCCTCTGTTCGCACTGTTCCTATACGAAACATGGAATGTAGTGGTCTACTTCTGGTCAGCTGCAGATTAAATCGGTGCCAGTGTTGCAGGGAGCGCTGGTCAAAGACAATGCGAGGAGATCTTTTGGTCTCTAACTTTATCCTAAGAATGCGAGTCGGCCGTTGTGGCCGAGCGGTTCTAGGCGCTTCAGTCTGGTAGCAGGTTCAAATCCTGCCTCGGGCATGGGTGTGTGTGATGTCCTTGGGTTAGTTAGGTTTAAGTAGTTCTAAGTGCTAGGGGACTGATGACCTCAGAAGTTAAGTCCCATAGTCCTCAGAGCCATTTGAACCATTTGAGTGTATAAACGCAATGAATCGGTAATGACACACATATATCATAAATTTTAAAAAGAAAAGGAATTGTTTTTTAAATAAAAATGCACACACGGATAACGTTCTGACTGTGTTGATCACCATACTATCTGCTCCATTGTCCCGCATCTAACTATACTTTAAACATCCTAGCAGCCCTGTGAAGTTAGCGGACAATTGGCACTTACCTGTAATCTTGACCGTCACGCACTTCATATCTGAACACAAAACTAAATGATGGCGATCCTATGTCACGCTTTGTAACCAGAAATTGTCCAGTATACTAACTTGGTTCTGAGCACGTGGTTACCAAACTTTCGCATCTTTTACTGCTTATCATCTGGTAGTAACTATCTGGGCATATAATAATTTAATATTCAGTAAGATCCACATCTAATCCATATGGCTACTCTACAAATCTTTATAGTAATTCTCTGTCATTCCGCTGTTGAACAGCGCACGGAAAAATGAACACCTATATATATTTCCGTGCGCGCTCTGATTTCCAGTTAGTCTCACACTGACATGTCGTTAGTGGCAGAAATACACCAACCGGTAATGGTTCAAATGGCTCTGAGCTCTATGGGACTTAACTTCTGAGGTCATCAGTCCCCTAGAACTTAGAACTACTTAAACCTAACTAACCTAAGGACATCACACGCATCCATGCCCGAGGCAGGATTCGAACCTGCGACCGTAGCGCTCGCTTGGTTCCAGACTGTAGCGCCTAGAACCGCTCGGCCACCCTGGCCGGCCAGCCGGTAATGCCAATGATAGTAACGTGAAGTATTTGTCGTTTCGTGATCTTTGTGTACACTAAGGAAAAGAAACAGACAAATATCTGTGACAAGAAAGACTGTGAATGTTATTGTTCCTCGTTTTACTAGCAGCAATTTGGGCTCTCCTCTTAGGTTACTGCCTATCCACACTCTCAGAAATCGTCAAATATTCGGAAATAAACGGCTAAACATTTATGATAAGGAAAAATACAAATGTTATTGCTCCTCATTTCACTCGCAGCAATTTCAGCTGTCCTCTTAAGTTACGGTCTAATCACACACTCTGAAATCGCCACATATTCGGAAATGAAAAGCCAGATATTTATTTCATCCTTCGTTCTCCGATCAAACGAAGTTAAATAATATCGAATGTTGCAGAACATACCGTACTTGTATTACAGTCATAAGACAGTCCCAGAATGTGTTAACAACGCAAACATGAATAAAATTGCATTTAGCAGGATGCGAACCTACTTCCTTCAACTCCATAAGCCATGACATTATCCATTATGCTGAGGCTTTATAATATGTTTGTCACATGTCTCAGTCATCATAGTATCTCTTGAAAATTTTTATTTTTGATACGTTGTTAACTGACATTTAAAGATAGGGTAACATGTTTGTGACAAAGCTTCTATGCGCAGCTACAATGCGCCGTTGCCTTGAAATGGCTTACAGCAAGTTACAGTACAAAACGGCTAATACGCCGAAATGAATATTGCGTCTTGTGCATTGAGCCAAGGATGGTACCAGGACGATTTAACGGTCTCTGGACCTAAACAGAAGTGGCATTATTCTGCCGTTAACGTATACTTTCCACTTAGTAGTGTCGTTTCAGCTTGTAAGCTGCTTTGTAGCAAGCAATTATCGCTATGTTATCAATCTACTATACATTTTACAGGCCCAGTATCTTCTGTAATCCATACCTTGCCGTAATAAACCTACCTTGCTATTTATGTTAAATTATCAGTCAAAATTAAAGCTGCACTTTGTCTGCATTATTGCCGCGAAATTTTCATTAGTTGATTTTCGCGGGTCCCCAGTTGAATCTTCACGTGTATAATGACCAATTTCTAACTCAATGTGTGTTCTAGTGTGCATGGATGTCTTTGCTTTATGTGTTCTTACATTATACCATCTTTTACTCTCCCTCAATGTGTTTTAGGTTGTACCTTTAGTTGCACAAAATCAAGCATTTGTATGCCTTCAGCTGTTGGGCACGTCTACTTTAGTTAACATATGTGATTAGAGCCGACATTGTTTTTGTTCTTTTCATTCAATACAAACATTGAAAATTGTTGTTACTCATTTGAAACACTCTGTGGATAATATTTCTTAATCTTTGGCCTATGTTTTCTATTGTCACAATCTTCCTTCTCTGTAATAGACTGAGCTGTGCACATGGCACATACATGTCATGAACGTGTTTTCATGTAGAGAATATGATAAATTTGTCGCTGTACGAGGCTACAAGACGTACGACAGACATAGCACATATTCAAGAGTCTAACAAGAAAGGTTTTTAGTTCAAAAGTATAGTCTGTCAGTAAAATAATGTGAATTTTAGAATTTTCCGGATGAACTGAATATTCAAAGAAATTTCGGGTTGCTGCCGGTCATCGAGCTTTTGAAATGTGGTGCTACAGAAGAATGCTGAAGATTAGATGGGTAGATCACATAACTAATGAGGAGGTATTGAATATAATTGGGGAGAAGAATAGTTTGTGGCACAACCTGACACGAAGAAGGGACCAGTTGGTAGGACATGTTCTGAGGCATTAGGGGATCACAAATTTACCTTGGAGGGCAGCGTGGAGGGTAAAAATCGTAGAGGGAGACCAAGAGATGAATACACTAAGCAGATTCAGAAAGATGTAGGCTGCAGTACGTACTGGGAGAGGAAGAAGCTTGCACAGGATAGAGTAGCTTGGAGAGCTGCATCAAACCAGTCTCAGGACTGAAGACCACAACAACGCCGGTCATCGTAAACTAAAATTTGCGATATTTCGACTTGGCACCTGTCACAGGCGAATCATCGAAGACCGAAGAAGATTTCCCCACCCTGCAGCTTGCTAGCCTGCCGTGTACAATTCCGCGCATGCGTTAAGACTATGCAGATTGATTACACTGCCCTGTGTCATAGAATCGCGAACTCAGGTGTCCTTCTCAGGTATGTCGCTAGCTCCTGCCATCGGAGTATTTGCGCTCTCGTCTAGTGCAAATTGTGGTATTGATGGGGTTCCACGCGTTATAAAACTGATAGCCTCTATCACGGTTCATCAGTTTTTCCATCATTCCCACGTTTTCTTTAATAAGGTAGTCCCAAAATTATGGTGATCTGGTCAAAATTATTATTTTATCGTACTCTATTGAATATCCCGTGGAGATACTATTCTCACGAATAGCAGACTTGGGTGGCTGCATAAGGCGAGTTGATGTTCAGTGTAGCGCTCTTCCACGGTGCGCGTGGTCTGGCCTATGTAAACCATATCACACCGGTGAGGTATTTTGTGACAATTCATCTTGTATTGATCCCAGGAAGTCTTGCAAATTTTAGTGGTTTTCCTCCCACCATCTAACATTTCAGATCTCCTGAGATCGGTGAAGGACGATTTGTAATCACGGACGGCTGGAATCTACAAATACTTTGCCAAAGTTATATGGCTTACATAGACCAAATGACGCGTAAATGGAAAAACACTGCACTGAGCATCAACGCTGCACTCATCTTAAGCAATCAACCACGTCTGCTAGTGCTGAACATTCTATCACCACCGGACGTACAATGGAATGTGATAAAACAATAATTTTGGCCCCAGCAACATCATTTTGGGGCTCAGTTATTAAAGAATCCATTGAAATAAGCATGCTGGAAAAATCTAATTATATGTGATAGCGGCATTCCGTTGAATAATGCGTGGAACACTACCATTTCGACTATTTGGTCCACACGAATAGGACAAAACACGCCGCTGGCCGTAGCGAGCGACAACACTGACGACAGAAGAGTTCTACAGTTCCACCATCGAGTACGCTGCCCGCAGGGTAGCGTTGGTCAATCTGCCACCATTAGCTCAACGCATGTGGGGAATTACACACAGCGGGCTAATAAACTATGAGACAGCACAAGTCTTCTTCGGCCATCGATGGCTCATCTGAAATGACTGGTACGTGATCAGTCGAAACGTTGTGGATTGTAGTTAACGACGACCAGCAGGAACCCTTAAAAGGAACCCTTGTAAGACGTGTATATTTCTATTATCTATTCTCAAACCACAATTTATGAAAGATGTTTACATTTTATTAATAGGATTAAGTAGGAATAATGAATATTTGTCATGTTGGAAATAATTGTGGTAGCAGGGAATGTCTGCACCAAAGTATTGTTGGCAAGAGAGACCGCACATTGATATAATTTTAAAAAGGGCGGGAGAGACCGCGTATGGATACATGATAAGAAAAGAACGGGAAACACCGCGCATTGATACATTTTGTAATGGTAGCAGGGACTGTCTGCACCAGAAAGAATTGTTGGCGGGAGAGACCGCACTTTAGCGTTCGTAAGAAGTCGGTAGTAAGCGATAAGTGAAGCGAGTCGGAAGCAGGTCTGAAGCGAGAGGTTGAGGGGAGCGGTGTGCCTGCCAGCCACTAGCTATGATTTACAAGAGATTATAAACGGATGTACAGAGACATCAGCTAACTATTATCATAAGAGGAACTAATATTATTGAATTAATTTTTTGAGAAACTCAAGACTACTGAAGGTATGTTTGCGCATTGCTAGTTGTAAGATCATTGTAAAAAGTAAGTCCATTTGAACGTTTGTAAAATCATTTCATTTAGAATATAATTAATTTTTGCCAGCAATATTGCATTACTGATTGTAATCCATCCCAAAAACTATCAACGTAAAACTTTGCAAAGTTTTATTGTTGTCAAGAAAAAGTTTAACTATGGATTACGTAACTTCAGTCAAATTAATTAAAGAATAACGCCAGCTTTGCTTTGGTAATAAATACAGCCATTTATTATGACAGCCCACCAGCAGCTAATAGAGTATAGTAAAACAGAGTATGTATATTCATGTCGCAGTTCGATGTAGCAGTCAGATGGCGATCCAGTAACAGTAAAAAAGGTAAGGAACAGTTTTGGGTTATTGCAGGTAACGACTGTGGGCCTGGACGACGACACATTCTATGTTTCGTCGAAATAATCAGAAAATAGCTGTTAATAAGCAGCATTTAAATTTGTATGCGAAGATTGAGAAAGAGGATTAATTTCAAAGCAAGAGGTAGAAATCCTAAGGGAAGGTTTCATAGGTTATTGTAGAAGGGAAGGTTGCGTAACACAAAAGAGATATAGAGGAGACGGGAAGGTTTCACCCTTAAACTTCTCTGAGTAAATTCATATTAAAGTTTCCAAAGGGTAAGTACAGTGCAGTGAGGTAATGTCGAGGTCAAGTACAAATTACATCTACAATTACATGCGTTCCAATGATTTTCCTGTGAGAATCACATTAATTTCTATATAGTTCTGGAAAGTAAATTGCAAGCATTTTCCTAGATACAAGTTTTAGTTTGTCACTTTCATTGAGCAGTAGGCTACAAGTATTCTCATAAGAATATGCAACTACTGCACCCTCTTTCAGTTCTAATACCTACCATGAAAATAATCGCGTAAATGTCACAGTTTTGTGCTTAGGTAAAACTGCGGAACTGCAACCGCGATGCATAGCAGAAAAGAGCCTCCTTGTGCCGTTGCAATGAGCACACAAATCCCACGCGGCTGCTTACTCATTCAGACAGCTTCCCTCTGGCGCCGCCCCCGCAATTCACTGCAGTGGCCAGCGAGGCGTAGCTGACAGCGACACACGTAGGGTCTGTGCACAGCTACGGCACCCCTCTGACTCTTTCAGAGTACAGCGACAGGCAACGTATTTGGCGCGAGAGCGTGCGCCGACGTCGTCCTCGTTATGATCCTTTATTCTGTTGAAAATTTCTTTACGATTGTTACTGAGGCTCACATAGAAAACACGTCACGCATCCAGGAAACTCATATGACCCCTTAGCCAACATTCATCCGCAGGCCTTACCCTAGACCTTCCCACCTACGACTCCATTAGTTCCATGTGTAAAATTCTCTCAACGTTAAAGCCGACTCATGTGAGTAGAAACATTTAGCTTTATTCTCATCGTCACGCAGTGACTGAATGCCGGGATGGATACTGGCCTCTTATGATGCCGCTCTGGCGTACAGCAGTTGGAGTACGATTGTAACCTTCCGGAATATGCTATAATCGACCATGATTACATGTACCTGATTTGCCTGAAAGGCACTGATTCCGAAGCAAATTGACCAAAACGAAGTGGAAAAGTGTACAACTAGTTACTAATACGGCAAGTGAATACACCTCCTTAATAAAGATTGAGTGCAAATAAATGTAGTTACGAAGATCAGTTTAGAATAGTTAATCGACTTTACCATTAGTTAAATTTGCGTTTGTACTGAAATTCCAGTCTTGGAATCGAACAGTCCGGTTACCAGTCCTAAAGTGAGCAGTTTAATTCTGAAACAAATTGGTTATAATCGGACTAAAGTTCACTTAACAACCAGCAACACGAGTATTGATGACGTTGGTCTCGTAGGAGTAAATTCTCGTATTCAAGGGATCACAAAATATTTAATTAAGGAAAGTTCATGCTCACAACCTTAAAATTATTCGAAGTAATGATAAACAGAATGAAAACTCCAGAATGAGATTTTCACTCTGCAGCGGAGTGTGCGCTGATATGAAACTTCCTGGCAGATTAAAACTGTGTGCCCGACCGAGACTCGAACTCGGGACCTTTGCCTTTAGCGGGCAAGTGCTCTACCATCTTTTTTTTTTTTAATTCACCAAAAACAGTAACAAAAATGGCTACAATGAAATGACATAAATAAGGTGACAGATAATTGCAGTCATAAATTACAGCATTCAAAAAATGAGTCTTTAGCAGTAGCACAATTTAGCACCTTCACTGTCACCTTCAACTGGTGGCAGATCAGCATGCACATTTTCTTCTTCTGCAGCCGGTTCCTCATCATCATTTCCCAGACCAAAATTAATCATTCAGTAAATCTTTGATGTGTGTTCCTTCCAGGGTAAATTACATGGACAGAAGAGAAGTCCCGAACAGCGACATCGCAAAATATTTCACTGCCTTGTTATTTTTGTCAGTTCCAGCCTTCTAAACGCATCTATAGGGAGTTCAAGATCTTCCTTTACATCAGACACCAGATGTTTCTCGCCATATTCTTGTATCTGCTGTACTGCTGATTTATTTTTCATGTGTGACTTGCAGGTGAGGTTAGGGTCGGGAACGTGACCCAGTCCATTCCCTCTCTACTAGGAATCCAGTTCCTAACCTATACCCATTCGGTTGAAGATAATTCGGAGCATGTTACCGTATTTCTTATTGTGATTCTGATATTTGAGTATTTTCTCGAATTCATTTTCCATATACATCTTGTATTCAATATGTTCATCGCTCCCAATATTGTTAAAAACATAACTTGTATATTTGCCCATTAACCAAATCACTGCGTTATTTTTTGCCTGAGGGTAGTAACTTTCCTCTGGTCTGAAGAAAATGTTAGTCGGTACATTGTTTGCTGAAGTTCTTGTTATTTGAGAAATTTTCTCCCTGGTCCACCTCCAGTTGATAATCCGATCTCCACATGTGTAACGATGAGGCACACTATCAACGAGGTTGCATTTGCTGCAGAGGTTAGTGTCACTTAAACCGATGGCAAAGAGACGCTCATTAGTGCTGATGATGTTATTGACTACTTTGTACCACCCTGTTCTCACGTCAGACGAAAGAACATCACTACTGATGTTTTTCCAGACCACATTCCATGCTATTCCAGCATATTTGGTTTCTATGTTAGTTTTCCTTTCATGTTTCCGTCTTTCAGCTAAAATCGCCTTTGCCGTAACGTTTTTGGAGTTTAAAATCTTTTTGCTGAGATAACTTAGTTCAAGATAATACTCCCTAATGTGTTTCAGCTTAAAAATTATTTTTTGTGTATTTATCGGCGGCTCTACACTTTCTGGCCTGACAATGTCGTATAGTTTTGCTGTAATGCACCCTGGATCATTACACATTATGCTCCATGTTCGTTTGACATACAATGCCATCGCTTTAGACTTGATGTCGGTTAGACCCATTCCTCCATTGCTTGGATCCAAAACTGCTGTCTTCACCGGCACTCGAAACAATTCCCCTTTCCACAAGAACTTTGCTAAGGTGGACATGATCGTCTTCGCCACCATTGATGGAATGGGGAGAACCTGTGCTATGTAGTAGGCCTTGGATAAAATATAAGTGTTGATAAACAGTATTCTCTGGAACTGGTCTATGCTACGTTGACAGTTTTCAATCAAAGCTCCCTTGATTTTTCTTGCCACCTCCCGCCAATTTATTGCTATCATTTTTAAAAGGGACATTGTCAATGCCATTCCAAGAGCTTTGTGTTCATTAACATGGTTCGCCCACTCAATGCGTAAGTTAGCAAGCCGCTTTATATTTAGAAATTTACTTTTATTTTCATTTACCCTCGCACCTGATGCGGAACAGTATTTTGCAAGTATCATCTCTAGTTGTGTCACATCTGTTTGGTCTCTGATGATTACGCCTACATCGTCCGCGTAAGCACCAACCACGGTCTTTGTTCCTTGAATGGTAATGCCTGTCAGCCTGTGCTGTAGCTGTCTCAAGAAAGGTTCCAGCGATATAACGAACAGGAGCATGGATAAGGGACTTCCTTGGGTAACACCCCTTTTTATTTCAATTTTTTTTGTCAGTTGACAGTTAACGGAGATTTGTGCAGTAACACCCATAGCCATGTTCTTGATGATGTCGATGGTTTTTGGCAGGAAGTCCATTCGGCGCATTATCTCTATCAGGTATTTGTGATTAATTTGATCAAATGCCTTATGGAAGTCTATGAAAAGCAGTCCACATTTTATGTTACTAGCCTGCGCTAGCGCAATGACATCGCGATACAAAACCGCAGTTTGTAAAATCGTTCTTCTAAAAGCACAAGTCTGCTGTTGGCCTATGATGTCAGCAGTGCATGGTGTAAAGCGCTTGTTAATTACTCGAGCTATAATTTTATAATCTGAATTTAAAAGCGAAATCGGCCGTAGGTTGTTTATTTTTTTGCAGCCTCTGTTCTTCGAGATCAACACGATTTTGCATTGTTTGAACTCTGCAGGCACTGGCTTTCCTTGTAAGACTTCATTGACAATTTCGGTGAACTTTTCTCCTATTAGGGTCCAAAATCGTTTATAGAATTCAATGGGCAATCCGTCAGGTCCTGGAGATTTTCTAGCAGGGGAGCTGCACACGATTTCTAATACATCTTCCTTGGTGATGTCCGAAGAAATGTTCTCATCATCATCTCGCGATATTCGTGGAAGATATGTACCAAAGAGTTCATCGTATTCTTCTTCGTTTGTTTCCCCTGACGCATACATACTTTCATAGTACGCTGAGATCTCTTTAATTATTTCCTTCTGGGTGGTGATTATGGTACCATCATCTATTTGAAGTTCATCGATGAAACTTCTTCTTCTATTCTTGGCGTGTCTGACAAGGTGGTACAATGCAGCAGTCTCATCTTCAGTGACTGACTTTGCTTTGGATTTTATTTTAAGTCCCTCCAGTTCCTTACGTTTCAGACTTATTAACTTTGCTTTTATTTTCTTGATGTCTTTTAATCTTGTAGGAATTGCATCTGTCTGATCGTAGAGGTCCCTGAGCACGCTGTAGTAGAATTCTACAGTCTGTTTCCTTTCTCTGGCCATATCTATACTAAAAGATATTAAAACTTTTCTTAGCTTCAGTTTCGCTCGTTGTGTCCTGCTCTCCTGAGAATTAGAGCTTCTGCAAAGTTTGGAAGGTAGGAGGCGAGGTACTGGCAGAAGTAAAGCTGTGAGTAGCGGGCGTGAGTCGTGCTTCGGTAGCTCAGATGGTAGAGCACTTGCCCGCGAAAGGCAAAGGTCCCGAGTTCGAGTCTCGGTCGGGCACACAGTTTTAATCTGCCAGGAAGTTTCAGAATGAAAACTGACTAGATTATAGTAGTATGCGAATGCGGTGATAATGGTGCAGTGTAACATCACTATAATTTTGACTGTTATGAATGTTGATCGACAAACGTTTGCAAATACTTAAAATTCATTCTTAATATTACTTTAGTTAAACGTTGATAATATCACAGTAACAGTAAAATATGGCAACGCTGGGATACAGCAGACAACACATCAGCACGTAAAATGACCAAAGAATATAAATTAGTTTATTTAAGTCAGAGAAGTTTACTACGATCTGCCGATTCAATAGTTTCAAAAGTTCTTTTAAATTCTGATTGCAAAAGTTATTGTTCTAGCTCAAAAGTTATTTAATAGCTTTTATTAATTAGCAACGATATTCATGAACAATCCAAGCAAAAATTCAGTTTGACTGAACCTTACTCATATGTTTCATTCATAATGTGTCACTTGGAGAACATGGGATAGTCAGAGATGAATCCATAACCCAGGGTTCGCTGTGGGGCGGCGGTGGGGTAGGTGTACTGCTGTGGCCTGTTGTGGGGTTGTGAACCACTGAGGGTTACAGCGGGACGAAGCCTCTCACAAGACATGGATCCTGTTCCAAGTAACAAATAGTTGGGATAATAACGACTATGAAATTATAATTGAAGTACATACGCGTGTCATATTGTCCCAGTCACCCAAAACACTCGCAAGCCTTCTACAAAACTAAAAGTCTGAAGTGGTACGATCTTAAAGTTTTTAGTCGCTGCAGTCTCAAAGTACAGGGTGTCTGAAAAGACTTTCCCTGATTACATAAATTGATAACTCAGTCTAGAAGTAAGATACAAATATGAAACTTGTGTCGAATTGTTTACAACTATCAAAGTTTTATCTGTTTTAGGTTCGCAATATGTAAGTAGTGGATGAGGTGCAGTGCCCAAGAAGCCATGGTAACCAATCAGGAGAAGGCACAGTGTGTCCTGTGGTACCATGAGACACGATCACCAACCACAGTGCAGAGACACTTACAGGCAACATTTGGAAGGAATCCACCTGATGTCAAGAGCATTAAAGCCTGGTATGAGAAGTTCAAGAAGACAGGATCGGTTGCTGACCTTCCGAGGTCTGGCCGACCAAGAACCTCAGCAGACAGGGTGGAAGCTGTAAGGCGGTCTTTTCTGCGAAGTCCGAAAAAATTGGTGCGCAGGGCCTCACGTGAATCACAGATGCCAAAAAGCTCTCTCCATGACATTTTACACAAACGTTTATTGTTTCGTACATACAAAGTGCAAATCGTTCAGGCCTTGTTGCCCAATGACAGTACACATCGATATGACTTTGCGGTCGATATGCTATCACGTATTGAGGACGATAATGGTTATCTCAGACGAATTGCCTTTTCCGACGAAGCGACCTTTTTTTTTAGTGGAGTAGTGAATCGCCATAATGTGCGCATTAGCGGTTCACAACCCCCTGGCGAGGTCATGGAGTGCACCAGAGGCAGTCCAAAGGCGAATGTTTGGTGCGCGCTATTGCACGATCGAATTATCGGGCCATTCTTCTTCGCTTTATATGGACATGTTGCAACTGTATGCTGTTCCTCAGCTGCTTCAGTATCACCTTGATGTCTTGTTTCAGCACGACGGTGCACCGCGTCATTGGGGTTTGGACGTCCGTGCCTATCTCGATATGACCTGTCCTGGGCGATGGATTGGTCATGATGGGCCAACGGTTTGGCCTCCACACTCTCCTGACATAACCCCATTAGACTTCTTTTTATGGGGTTATGTCAAGGACGAGGTCTACCAACCAGCTGTAACAGATCTTGAAACCATGCGGCAACGGATAACTATACCCGGGCCGCTGAAACATTGCACTTGACGTTTGCGCATGAAGTTGGCAACGTAACAGAGTAACAAGTGAAGAACGATAGGCGCTAGGCGTTCAGCGTGGGGCGCCAGCCAATCACAGCGCAGTGAGCACTGCTGTTACTCACGTGCTGTGACGTCAAAGTTCCCGCGTTGCCGGCTTTGTTTAGTGAATGTGTATACAACGTGAATTGTATGTTGTTTACCGTGTGTTTTCGTTGAACTGTGTGCTATATCGTTGTGACTTTTGTTACGTTGTGAGTGTACATAGTTGGAAAATGCTACCGAAAAGACTTCGTTCACTTAGTGACAATCCTTTGCGTCGAGGGGTGCCGCTAAACAGCCAGGCACTGGAGTTGCTACGCAGAACTCGTGAGTTTTACGAGCAGGAGAAAAACTACGTAAGCATTCATGGACAGCCATCAATTCCTTGCCGCCAAAGTGGTGGAACGTACGTCGAAAACTCTTGGTATTAGTGCAAGAACTGTAGTAAGTAAGGGAGTATTACTACAAAACTTGGAAGATACTGAAGTGAGCCGTAATGATTCCGAGCTGTCTGGATCAAATAATACATTTTTATCAACCACGGGAAAGAAGAAAAAGCCGCCTAGTCCTATCACAGATTCAGATTCTTATCAGACTGATGCAATTCGTAGGCATGTTTATGCTTACTACAGCAGAAAAGAGTATCCGACTGTACCCAGCTAGCACTCAAGCTTATTTCAAGGTGGATATTGAGTTTAGGTTGAGTTGAAAATTCAAGATTGAAAAATCAACCTGTTACACAGCTTGTTTCAAGGTGGGTATTGAGTTTAGGTTCAGTTGAAAATTCAAGATTGAAAAATCAACCTGTTACACAGTTTACATCAAGCTGTAAAAATTTAGCTTGAATTAAAATAATTTTCCCAAGCTTGAAATAAACTGTAATTTCCCTGGAAGGCTGTACAGCAGATGCGCGCGCAGCATAGCTTCCATAGACGTCCACGGGAAGCGCCACAAGCGTTTATAAGCCGTGACGTAAGGGTGTTGTCGTGTGTGACGTCATGACGGCGCGGAGTTTGGTTTTAGTGTGGCTGTCTCCAGTCCTGTTTTATTTTATTTTATTTACTTTTCTGAGCCTTGCTATGTTTACGGCCATTTTACCTTTGTGACGCACGTTAATGGTTGTGGTTTGTTGACAAGTTTGTTTTATACTAGAAAACAGTTCGGTACGTTAATGTTACAAATATTAAATATTACGTAACGTAAAGTTACGTTTACGGCCATTTTACCTTTGTGACGCGCGTTAATGGTTGTGGTTTGTTGACAAGTTTGTTTTATACTAGAAAACAGTTCGGTACGTTAATGTTACAAATGTTAAATATTACGTAACGTAAAGGAATACTATATTCTTTTACGTAGAAAAATTGAGCCTGGATAAAAGTGAAATGGATTACCAGCTAAGAATACATATTACAAGTTGTTGAGCAAAAAGAGGTCATTTTAAACTAACTCTCTAATACGTGGCACAAATAAATTAAAACTTCTTCATAATTTTTTCACACCATTTCCATTCTGATATTTATTTAATTAATTAGGTTCAATAAATTCAGATTAATATTTATATAGCTTAAAACAAGCTGTAAATACCAGGCTGTATTCCACGTGTGTAGATACAGCTGGAGCCAAGCTTGATAAGTCAAGCTTGAAATATAGCTTGAACTCTGCCAACTTTGATGTTTGTTTCAAGCTTGAATCCAGCTAACAGGCCTGAATATTCCAGCTTTGATCAAGCTTATATACTTGAACTTTACAGCTGGAAACAAGTTTGAAACCGGCTTACTGTGCTATCTGGGTAGCTAAGTTATTAATCTCTTTAAAAGAAAGTGAACTCTTCAGGGGTGGTAAAACATCACTAAAAATTGTGCTAAAAATATGGGTTTCGTTACAAAACGCTAGACGGACGCAAAGTACTGTTAGAGAGGGCACATATTGATACCACTCGTAAGGAACAAGTCCTTTACAATAACAGAGGTGGAAAAGCTGTTGCGTGAAGCTCTTGTGACTGTGGATGCAGCCTCATGGAGAAAAAAAGTAGAGCACGCCGAGAAACTTATACGAGCAGCACAGACAATAGAAGGAATTATCAGTGGCCATGAACAATTAATGATTTGTCTTGCTGATGACTACGATGAAGACGGTTTTGGCGATAAGTCGGACAACAGTGACGATGGCGAGCTGAATGGAATTGCGCCATTATCGCTGTAAATTGGTGAGTGAAAAATTACTAATATTGGTTATTTATTGCAATCTCGGTTATTATTTATTTTGTAAACTACGTACATTATTGATTTGAAAGTACCAGTCGTCAGATGCTTGTTTTTTGTATTTCTTTGCTCCGTTATCGAAAGGGTGCGCATTGTTATGCTTTTACATGCATTGTTATACGGTTGTTTACTTCCTGTCATTGTATTACAACTAAAAACGAGTTTTTATATACACTGTAATTGCTCAATCGGTTGCATTTACGAGACGGGACGGAAAACTGTATCGTCTGCTGTGTGTATAGAGGCTGCTGTTGCAACATCGCTATTACAGTGTAGCCAACCTAAATAGACAAAAAGCGAACTGTCAAGTGCAATGTTTCGCCGGCGGGGGTATACAGTCGTTGAATCGATCCCTCCAGTGATGTTACCGAGCGAGGTGGCGCAGTGGTTAGCACACTGGACTCGCATTCGGGAGGACGACGGTTCAATCCCGCGTCCGGCCATCCTGATTTAGGTTTTCCGTGATTTCCCTAAATCGCTCCAGGCAAATGCCGGGATGGTTCCTCTGAAAGGGCACGGCCGACTTCCTTCCCTAATCCGATGAGACCGATGACCTCGCTGTTTGGTCTCTTCCCCCAAAAACCAACCACCCAACCAACCAGTGATGTTGGCTAATGTGTGGACGGAAATTGAATATCGCCTAGATGTGCTACGTCCTACCAAGGGTGCTCATGTGGAAGTTTACTGATGTGTGAAAAGAACTTTGATAGTTTGTAAACAAGTAGAGACCAGTTTCATATTTGAATCTTACTTCTAGCCTGAGTTATCAATTTATGTAATCAGGGAAAGACTTTTCGGACACCCTGTAGTAACTCGGCAGCAACAAATACAATCATGAAGTCTCGCCTCCAGATGCAAATATTCCTCACACTTGCTGTGGCCAAACAATACACTTTTTATTCCTTTTCAGGTGTCATTATGTGTCACTGAAGTACTGTGGTCCTTGAGACTTGCAATGCACAAAAAATGTTGCACACACACACACACACACACACACACATACACAACGCTGCGCCTGATGCCACATGCACCTGACGTACTTGGCTCGCAGCATTTACACTCCTGGAAATTGAAATAAGAACACCGTGAATTCATTGTCCCAGGAAGGGGAAACTTTATTGACACATTCCTGGGGTCAGATACATCACATGATCACACTGACAGAACCACAGGCACATAGACACAGGCAACATAGCATGCACAATGTTGGCACTAGTACAGTGTATATCCACCTTTCGCAGCAATGCAGGCTGCTATTCTCCCATGGAGACGATCGTAGAGATGCTGGATATAGTCCTATGGAACGGCTTGCCATGCCATTTCCACCTGGCGCCTCAGTTGGACCAGCGTTCGTGCTGGACGTGCAGACCGCGTGAGACGATGCTTCATCCAGTCCCAAACATGCTCAATGGGGGACAGATCCAGAGATCTTGCTGGCCAGGGTAGTTGACTTACACCTTCTAGAGCACGTTGGGTGGCACGGGATACATGCGGACGTGCATTGTCCTGTGGGAACAGCAAGTTCCCTTGCCGGTCTAGGCAAGGCAACAGAGCATGCACAATGTCGGCACTAGTACAGTGTATATCCACCTTTCGCAGCAATGCAGGCTGCTATTCTCCCATGGAGACGATCGTAGAGATGCTGGATGTAGTCCTGTGGAATGGCTTGCCATGCCATTTCCACCTGGCGCCTCAGTTGGACCAGCGTTCGTGCTGGACGTGCAGACCGCGTGACGACGCTTCATCCAGTCCCAAACATTCTCAATGGGGGACAGATCCGGAGATCTTGCTGGCCAGGGTAGTTGACTTACACCTTCTAGAGCACGTTGGGTGGCACGGGATACATGCGGACGTGCATTGTCCTGTTGGAACAGCAAGTTCCCTTGCCGGTCTAGGAATGGTAGAACGATGGGTTCGATGACGGTTTGGATGTACCGTGCACTATTCAGTGTCCCCTCGACGATCACCAGTGGTGTACGGCCAGTGTAGGAGATCGCTCCCCACACCATGATGCCGGGTGTTGGCCCTGTGTGCCTCGGTCGTATGCAGTCCTGAATGTGGCGCTCACCTGCACGGCGCCAAACACGCATACGACCATCATTGGCACCAAGGCAGAAGCGACTCTCATCGCTGAAGACGACACGTCTCCATTCGTCCCTCCATTCACGCCTGTCGCGACACCACTGGAGGCGGGCTGCACGGTGTTGGGGCGTGAGCGGAAGACGGCCTAACGGTGTGCGGGACCGTAGCCCAGCTTCATGGAGACGGTTGCGAATGGTCCTCGCCGATACCCCAGGAGCAACAGTGTCCCTAATTTGCTGGGAAGTGGCGGTGCGGTCCCCTACGGCACTGCGTAGGATCCTACGGTCTTGGCGTGCATCCGTGCGTCGCTGCGGTCCGGTCCCAGGTCGACGGGCACGTGCACCTTCCGCCGACCACTGGCGACAACATCGATGTACTGTGGAGACCTCACGCCCCACGTGTTGAGCAATTCGGCGGTACGTCCACCCGGCCTCCCGCATGCCCACTATACGCCCTCGCTCAAAGTCCGTCAACTGCACATACGGTTCACGTCCACGCTGTCGCGGCATGCTACCAGTGTTACAGACTGCGATGGAGCTCCGTATGCCACGGCAAACTGGCTGACACTGACGGCGGCGGTGCACAAATGCTGCGCAGCTAGCGCCATTCGACGGCCAACACCGCGGTTCCTGGTGTGTCCGCTGTGCCGTGCGTGTGATCATTGCTTGTACAGCCCTCTCGCAGTGTCCGGAGCAAGTATGGTGGGTCTGACACACCGGTGTCAATGTGTTCTTTTCTCCATTTCCAGGAGTGTATTTTAGTTGCGAAACTGTTAAGAACAAAGAAATGCGACCTTCTGAGTCAAGTTACTACACGCCAGCTGCCTGGAACGCAAGCATCGCTTCAGTTGCTGGTGTGTAGTAACAGTTGAATGGAATGCTATAAACGGAGAACTTGCTATTTTTAATGGTGTTACTTCCGTATTTCCCAGTCACTAAACTTGGCGGTGTCTTTTCCAATACGGAAACGGAAAATGTAATTAAACTATGATCTCGTCTCCTGTTAATGTCAACATACAAGAATGAAATCTCAGTGCAATGCTGTGTATATGGGTCACAGTAGCAGAATCATAATCGTTTCACCGAAAATCGTTTAAGACGGGAATTGAATTGCGACCTGATGTGTTTAAATTCAAAAGGAATTGCGGCGCGCTTGGCACATACTTTGTGTTGCTTTGCGCCGATTGTTGTTCGTTTCACCAGTTTGCTTGCGGATGTTAGACTCATTTTAATACACTCCCGGAGAAAAGTACACCCTTCTAGAGTTTTCCAGTTCATTCAAGATTTATTTTCGTAACAGTGTATTCGGAGTACATGAAATATTACATTTACATATAAACAGAGAAGCGGTTCTGAGGTGCCAGGTATCTAAACTCCTTTCACCGAAACAAGAGACGTACTGTAAACACGGCAAGGCGCGTGACCACAGCGCTGCCGTCGAGGGGTGTACAAGGCAGGAGCGTCAAAATTAAAAAATGAAAGTCGTGTTTTTTGTAATTTGGCATCTGAACATAATAAAGTGATCCGAGAACTACCTTCCGACACCTTTTTTTACATTACATAAAAATTTATTGTCACTGAAAAAGAAATAGTTAAGCTTTCAGGAAAAGTTGTTTTTTCGCGTTACTCTTATTTTTCACGCCATATCTCCTAAAGTGTGTGTCGCACAGCAAAATAATTTTATAATTGCCTTCAGTACTATATGTTGATGACGTCTGCAAATTTTCTGCCCAATAGAGTCCGTAATAGTGAAGTAATAAATTAAAATCTCACGTCTGATGCAGAACTTTTACCAAATCATCATCCGAAATATAGTAAGCGACAAACTTTTCCCCTTTAAATTTTTTTGTGGGGGTGTAAGCGAGAAAAGTATCAGAAAGGTTTGAATTTAATTTTGTAGTTTGTTCGAATGCGATGGGTGCAACCGTTTGTCCTTTATGAGCGATGCATTGGGCGGTTCGCAGGCGCGACGCTGTCAGTGTGGCCGTCTCAGTTGCAGGTGTGAGTTAGTTAGTGGGTGTTGTACAGCGGCGATTTCAGGATATCTTAAGTTCATCTGTAAAGGCGCTTGAAAGACTAGTTGTTATTATTAGAGTAAGTATATGTGTTTGTAATCACGCTGAGCATTCACTGTTTATGTGCGCATCCAACAGCATCGCATGGTTTCTTATTTTATATATTCACTTGTTTCATTAGCATCACATACGGCTGTCCTCATTATGTCATCCACGGATTCAGCGAGCGAGGTCGACGCGACAGTTCCTAGACCACCAAAGAAGCGAGCAAATAAGAAATCATTTAAGTTCTTCTGAGAAGCACGAGGTGCTTAATGTGTATAAAACGGAACTGTTACATCCGGAGCAGTCGATGAGTGATATTGTTTCGAAAACAGCTGCAGCTACAGGTGTTGGACGTTCTTCAGTGTATCGTGTGATAAGTGAGTACAAGGCCACACACTCTTTGAAGTCTCCCAAGAAAGGAAAAGTACGACAGAAACTTTCTGAAAGTGTTAATGACTTCGATAGAAAGGCGATACGAAGGAAAGTACACGAATGTTTTTCGTAACGAATTGCCAACAATTGACAAAGTGCTTACAGTCGTGAACGAAGATGCAGGTCTGGGCACTTTTCGGAGAACTACATTTTATAAGTTATTGAGACAAATGAATTTTAAATATGTCTGGCGTGGGCGCGATAGCATGCTAATAGACAGGGATGACAGCATTTTATGGAGGCGGCGTTATCTTCGAACCATTAAACGGTTGAGAGATGAAGGCAGACCCATTTACTATTTGGACGAGACGTGGGTGAACGTCGGACATACCCGAAGTTACGTCTGGGTAGATGACACTATAAATTCCTCAAAACAAGCGTTTCTGTCCGGATTATCCATCGGAAGCAAGGGCCCATCAGGTAAAGTCTGATTATAGCACACATTGGCAGCAAAGCAGGGTTCGTTGAAGGATGTTTGTGGACTTTCGAATCCAAGAGGAGATTATCATGAGTAGATGTGCGCCGAAACCTTCGAGAAGTGGTTTCAAGATGTTCTTCCTCGGCTTCACGAAAATGCAGTTATTGTTCTTGATAACGCGCTGTACCATTCTCGGAGAAAAGAAAAGATCCCAATGCGAATTCCAATAAGCACGAAATATCAGAGTGGCTAAAATCTAAAAAAACCGATTTCGAAGACGGTATGTTGAAGGAAGAACTTTTAGATGTAGTTAAAAATCACAGAACAGGGCACAACGAATACGCAATAGATGAAATGGTGAAGAATGCAGGGAAAACTATTCTCAGAATTCCTCCGTACCACTATGAATTAAACGCCATCGAGTTAGTGTGGACCAGAATCAAAGGCTATGTTGCAGCGAAAAACAAAACATATAACATGCCGGAATTTAAAGTACTGATAGAAGAAGCAGTAAGAATAGTGACTGCAGAGGATTGGAACAAGTGCGTCCTCCATGTCGTAGAAAAAGTGGAGACTCAAATGTGGAAGTTAGACTGCAATATAGAGGAGAGAGAGGAGCGGTTTGTTATAAACCTCAATGAAAAAAGTTCAAGTTCGACAGAGTGAACCTTGTTTCGTCCTTTATCATTATTATTACTGGTATTGTTATTAAAATTAACAATTAATTTTGTTTGAATGGTGCGTTTTGTTAGCAACCTGAATGAAAATAAATCTGCTTCGACAGAATGAACTCAATTTAAAATTATTTTAACATTATTGTTAAATTTATTTCGTACATTGTTGCCCAGGTTTCTCACGGCCCGCTGTGACAGCTCGGCAGCCAGCCGAACGCCACCAGCTGCAAAGCGCGCGCCAAGGATTTTCCACACCCCTACGTATCACGTGACTCTGGAACGAGCGTAGTCGCTCACGTGACACTGTTTATGTTTCGTCCCAGCTCTCGGTGAATAGACTTTAGTTCAGCGAACTTCATGCTTGTTGACATAGTGATAGCTGGACTCTACTTCTTGCTGCGTTGTTTGTAGTGATACTTTGTTCAATTGGAGTTCTGCTCTTTTCCAGGTTTCCTACGACGACAGTTGCCACCGACCTCTTTTTACCGTCGTGTATGATGGAGCGTTAGTCGTTACAGGAACGTGTAGGCATGCATCTAATGTATGGAAGAGCTGGCGAATGAATGTGATGAGAGAGTTTAAACGTTTTATACTCACTGTGTCCTGCAGCCTTCATGAAGCTGACGAATGACATTCTGTATATGTACAGTGTCTGCAGCGTAACATCGGGCCACAGTTACGTCTTAACGTCCAAAAAAAAACTGGGTATTGGACGATTCCACTATACGGCCAAAAGAAGACCCACATTGAGGCCCTTTTCGATCTCTGTCAGGTGCTGATATCTCTGTTTCGCACGAGCATGCGGCATCTCGGTGCCCTAAACAAGGATCTCTTAACTTCTGACACTGTTCGTGTCCATTATATATCCTATCATGCCTGGTAATAACACTAAACAAGAGTAGCACAAATACACACTGGTGGCCTTTCTGCCTGTCACAGAAAATTGCAACTCTAATCATTTACATACTCGCCAATGCTGTGTCCTTGTATGAAATTATATTGGCATTCGACTGTGTCTTCTAGGTGCTTCACATTTTTTCACGGGCAGAGTATGTACATCTTGACGAAGGGTCTACAGAGTAAGATTCAAGTCTCTTGAGCCTCAAGAAGTTCCCAAGACCTGAGATTTATACGCCCTGCAACGTCCCTCTACTGCTACTCTATAAGTATGCTCCGCAAGCCACTGTGGAGTGCATGAGGTTTCAGACGTCAGCCAGGTAGGTTTATGTGACAAGTAAAATGGATGGACCGTTAAGGTGTTGGCTCCCATGATAGCGAAGAGAGCCAAGCACGATTCGATTCCGGTAGTCAACTTAAAGACCGCGATTTACATGGAGCATGTTGAGGGTGCGGTCCTTACGCGAATTTCCGAACCTTCTGTGGGAATACGTTGGCCTTTACCACATCTCAGATCAGATAACATTGCCGGAAAGCGGGAGTAAAAGTAAAAAAAAAAAAATACACGTATCAAATAATACAAACCACATAAATGGATTATATACGAGTTCTGTGTAATAAAACACATAGAGAAATTTACGTGCATTCCACCTAAGTGACGTCAAACTGAAATTTTTCCACAGAGCTGGGAACCGCAAGACATTATTATTAATACTTCATCGAATGAAAAAGGTAAACGTGTTCGCTGCCAATTTTTGTTTCAGCCTGTGGTTTCATAATCACCAAAACTTCTTTCAAAATATAAGGAAAACAGTTAACACTCAAACTGACACTGATGGTAGAGGAGCTGTGACTTTTTCGTCATAGAAAAGCGCAACATTCCCAGTGAGCATTTGCATATATCCTATTTACCCAAAAGAACCTGTTTTTACATATGTCATAAACCTTTCGGTCTAGTGACAATATTTAATCCAGTAATTTCATCAAACATCAATGGATATTTACTATTTCGTTCATCTCGCAGACACGAAGATCCCTCTTAAGCACCATCACGACTTCTTGCACTTGTTTCTCAGATATATCTGAAGCTTTCGAATCTTTCTTTCGTAAATCTACATCTATCAGCATAAATCTTCCTTGGCGACATCTTTTAAGACATCTTAAGAATTCTAGTGTGGATTCCGGTATGCTAAAGCTTCTCGTTCTTTCTTCTGTTGCGTTTGGTATTCTGGTACTTAAGATGCTGAAAGGTAAATTACGTGGTATAATTTCTGCCTTAATCACTTGTTTGCCTGATACGCTGGGAAACCCCGAACGCAAGTCAGTAATTCGGAAATCGCGAGAGAATATTCTTGTGTACAGAAGTGGATTATGTAAGTAATAATTAACATTTGTGAGTTGCTGTGCTGCCACAACAGGAGATTCAAACTTATGCGATTATAATTACTTCCACATTTCCCGTTATAAATAAGACAAGAAACATCACTAGTAATAGTTTTTCGCTTGTTAACGTTTGGCCAACGGCCTTGCCGCAGTGGTAACACCGGTTCCCGTCAGATCACCGAAGTTAAGCGATCTCGGGCTGGATGTGTGACCATCCTGTCTGCCGAGCACTGTTGGCAAGCGGGGTGCACTCAGCCCTTGTGAGGCAAACTGAGGAGCTACGTGATTGAGAAGTAGCGGCTCCGGTCTCGTAAACTGACATACGGCCCGGGGAGTGGTGTGCTGACCACATGCCCCTCCATATCCGCATCCAGTGACGCCTGTGCGCTGAGGATGACACGGCGGCCGGTCGGTGCCGTTGGGCCTTCCGTTCGGACGGAGTTTAGTTTAGTTTTTTGTTTACGTTTGTGAAGTTTCCAGAAAAAAGAAAACGATAATTATTTCTGGGATCACGTCGTGACAAGATAAATTAAACAAATCAGAATCGTGAGTGGTAACAGCAAATGTTTTGATGTTGAAAAGGAAACAAATCAGAAGCACGTCAGCTACTTCTGCCAATACGTACATGTTTTACTCCATCCTGTGACGTGGCGGAAAGCAGTTGGGGCTTACCATACCGTCAGATTGGTAAAGCACCACGAACGACCTCGTTAAAGCAATTATCCTGGAATTTTGAGTCTCCTGTTACATAGAAACAACTGTTAATCACTACTTACGCCATTCACTTGTGCACACAAGAAACAGAAACATAAGCCTTAAGCGGTAAATTAACAACTGGATGACATGACAGGGCACTGAACCCTGTTTCTCCCGAAACACAGTATGATTACCAGTAGGAAAGAGAGAGAACAGTTCTTCTCAGACTGGTCATCCGTACCAGACTTCCACTGCATCGTCATACACCAGTCTTACTCGGTCATTGCTGAACGTAATAATTATTCTCAACAAGTTGCTGTCATATTCCTTGAACTGAAGACTCCATCCGATTCATTCGCACAGCTCTGTCAATTGAATAAATAAAATTTCTGTAGAAACAACATTTTATAAGTAATGTGACCTAAACGATGCTTTTATGACCGCTGTGCCTAGTATGAAACACGCAATAAATAGTCTAAGCTTTTTAGTCATTAGTTTTCAGACTGGTCTGACGCGATCCGGCACGAAAACTTTTCTTCTGTCAGCCTCTTCATCTCAGAGAAATATTCGCCACCTATGTCCTCAGTTATTTGCTAAATGTACTCCAGTCTCTGCCTCTCAAATGGTTCAAGTGGCTCTGAGCACTATGGGACTTAACATCTGAGGTCATCTGTCCCCTAGAACTTAGAACTACTTAAACCTAACTAAACTAAGGACATCACACACATCCATGCCCGAGGCAGGATTCGAACCTGCGGGCTCCAGACTGAAGCGCCTACAACCGCTCGGCCATCACAGCCCGCTCTCTGCCTCTCCCTAGAGATTTTACCCTCCCACAAGTACCATGGATGTTCTCAATGATGTCTAAACACATGTCTTATCATCGTGCCCCTCCTGCCTGTCTATGTTTTCCCATTTGTTCCTTTCTTCGCCGATTCTGTGGAGAACAACCTCATTCCTTATCTTAACCAGTCAACCTAATTTTCAGCATCCTTCTACGGCATCACATCTTAAACGCTTCGAGTCTGTTCTTTTCGGGTTTTTCCACAGTTTACACCATACAACGCTGTGCTCCAAAAGGGGAGGCAAACGAAAACGAGACAGATTAAAAAAAGTAAGTAAACTGTTTATTGTTTCAAAGGTAATAGGCATAGTTGTTAATACATTTACCCTACCGTGAGACAAGACCAAAATATTTGCGGTTGCATACGGAAACATGATTGTACTCACGCGTGGACCTCTTCGTCCGAAGCAAATCAACGGCCACGAATGTCTTTCTTCAGGGCTCCAAAATATGGAAATCCCTTGGGGAGACCTCGAGACTGTATGGAGGATGTTTAAGGGATTTCTAGCGAAACTTTTGCAGTGTAGTGAATAAAATTCTTCTGGGTTTGAGGCCGCCGCATTGTCATCGTCTAAATATCTAAACAGTAGAGACATTGCAGTTGATAACTCAGGAGAGACTTTTGGTTTCTATAAACGTATTTATTTATCTCCTCTTCAAAATTGTTACACGAGCATAAAGACTACTTCGCATGTGGTTTGAGGACAGGAGAAAAAGCATCTTCCACCAGAAGGGAAACATGCAAACTCGTTGAGGAAGACGTTTAGAGATCGCCAGCGCTGTCGATGTATAATTTATAGAACGGGGGATTCTCAGTCAACAACGTAGCAGCATACAGAGACATACACACTGGTCAACAACAGCGTAAATAACTACTGGCTGTAGGCCGGTGAAAGACGTCACTTGAAGCTCTGCTTAAATACCACAATCTCAAGCGAGACGAAAGCTCTTTTCCGATGTGTGTGAGATATATTCAAGCTGCTCAACACCGTATAAGGCCTTTTGAATCACGTAAAATATATATTATTATGAAGTAAATTGCTGATCATAGCTCATTTGTCATTTACTGCCCAATACAGGGCTTCTCCAGATATATCCATGTATTTCTCTCTTTAAGTGTATATGAATCCATGCAGCTCCCATAGTGTTGACGCCTCGCTTTTTTATCCGTCGTCAGTCTCAATGGTTTGACACAGCGAGCCACGAATTCCTCTCCTGTGCCAACATCTTCATCGCTAGCACTTGCAGCCCTCGATTTCAGTTATTTGTTGCATTATCACAATTTCTTTATTCCTCTACAGTGCTTACCCTCTACGGCTCCAGCAAGTACGGTGGAAATTGTTCCTTGATGTCTCAGCACTAGTTCTATCTCCTGTCCCTCCTTTCTGCATGTTCTTCTCCTCGCCGATCCCGCATAGAACCTCCCCTTTTTTATCAGTTCACGTAATTTTCAGCATTCTTCTATAGCACCATATCTCATAAGCTTCTATTTCTTTCTTTTCCAGTTTTTCTAGAGTCCATCATTCACTTCCACACGATACCACCCATCAAACGTACTCTGCTGCAACATTTTGTTGAGAACTAACAATGAACGAAAACAGACGCCTATGGTTGTTTATGCAGCGCATTACAAACCGCCAATGTGTCAACAACAGTATCACGAAGTGTCTCTGATGATGTCACGGTAGTGAGCACGTAGTCAAATCAGGGATCGTTGTTTCAACTGACATGACAAACCCTTTACGAAATTCCGAAATCGTGCGATGGCCGTCACTCAGTTCAGTTAGACCTGCACGCGGCGAGAATATCCGTTCCCATTCCTCTTCATCGCAACGGCTCCATAATGCTTTTATCATTCGTTCTGGCAATCTTTGTCTCATTTTGTATTGGCTGGGTACGTCGACAAACGTGTACTGTGTTCGTACCTCGCTGTCGGTACACGTTGTAAATTCCACAGAGGTCGCTTTCCCAAAGCGCACAAGGCATTGAAATTCTCTGCGCTTTCATCCTTAAGCAATCGCAATCAGTCATTTTCTCCAGTCACACACAATGTAATGGAATAATGTGTTGCGATTCGCTACCGTCTAATCACGTCAATATGATCAGTGGCGGCCTTAAAAATTTTGCGCCCCTAGGCACACCATATTATAAGCGTCCCCCCCCCCACCCCCCCAAAAAAACATGCTTTAAATAATCACTTCACAATTGCCGTTTTGGGTGGGAGCGCTATGAGCTGTTTTCGTACTTTGCTATTCGTTGTTCTGAAGGACGCGTCAGTGGTCTAGTCGCGCTCAATCAAAATGTAATATGGCTACTGAACTGCACTTGGTGTACGGCAACGGATAAAACAAACTTAAAACTGTATTGTGTTAACAAATGCTTCTGTTGAAAGACAACAGTAACGAACACAAGGAAAATAACTCTTCTTTGATGGCCTAAAAATTCAGCAGAGCGTGCAGGAGACAATGGATTTTTGTTATACATTCACTTTTAATATGTTCTTTTACACGAAAACTGTCTGATTTCCCTTCTTTGGTTAGAACTGGCTTTCCGTCTGAGCTCTTGATATTAATACAATTGGTTTCTTTTCTCCAAACGCCTCTTTAATTTTTCTGTAGGCGGTATCTATCTTTCCCCACGTGAAATATGCTCTAAATCCTTACATTTGTCCTGTAGCCAACTCTGTTTAGCCATTTTGCGTTTCCTGTCAGTTTCATTTTTTAGACATTTGTATTCCCTTTCGCCTGCTTCATTTACTGCATTTTTATATGTCCTCCTTTTATCAGTTAAATTCAATATCTCCTGTGTTATCCAAGGAGTTCTGATAGGCCTTGTCTTTTTACCTATTTGATCCTCTGGTGCCTTCACTATTTCATCTCTTAAAGCTACCCATTCGTCTTCTACTGTATTCCTTTCCCCTGTTCTTCTCAACTGTTGCCTAGTGCTTCATCAGAAACGCTCGACGTCCTCTGGTTCTTTCAACTTATCCAGGTCCCATCTTCTTAATTTCCTACCTTTTGCAGTTTCTTCAGTTTTAATCAACAGCTCATACCAATAAATTGTGGTCAGAGTCCACATCTGCCTCTGGAAATGTCTTACAATTTAAAAGATGTTTCGAATCTCTGTCTCGCCATTATTTAATTAATCTGGAATTTTCAGTGTCTCCAGGTCTCCCCCACGTACAAATCCATCTTGCATGATTCTTATACTAAGTGTTAGCAATGACTAAACTATGCTGTGTGAAAAATTCTGCCAGGTGGCTTCGTTTTCATTTCCCCCCCCCCCCCCCCCCCCCCCGATTCCACACTCAAGTCCTATTTTTCCTTCTCTTCCTTTTCCTGCTATCGAATTCCAGTGCCCCATCACAATTAATTTTTCGTCTCCCTTAGCTATCCGAATAATTTCTATACCTTATAATACGTTTCTTCAGTCTCTTCATCATCTGCAGAACTAGTTGACATACAAACTTGTACTAGTGTTGTAGGTATTGGCTTTGTGTCTATCTTACATAGAATAATGCTTCACTATGCTTTTAACAGTTGCTTACTCGCATTCTTATTTTTTTATTAATTACTAAACCTACTCCTGCATTACCTTCATTTGATTTTGCATTTATAGCCCTGTATCCACCTGACCAGAAGTCCTATTCCTCCTGCTACCGAACTTCACTAATTTCCGCTATATCTAACTTCAACCTACCCATTTCCCTTTTCAAATTTTCTAATCTACCTGCAAGATTAAGAGATCTAACATTCCACGTTCCGATGCGTAAAATGCCCGTTTTGTTTGTCCTGATGACGACATACTCCTGAGTAGGCCGTGTAAACGAACCACTTAAGTAAAACTACTGCAAGCTGACTGTGACCTATGTGCCAGATAGTAATGAGCTCGGTTTTGCAGCGAGAGGAGGCGTGGTTAGCACGGAGGCACCAAAGTGACAGACAAGAGATAAGTGCATTTCATGAGCACGTAACGAGTGTTAAACTTCTGTGCTGATTTTCCCTAGCTAATATAAACACGACCGAAGGTCGTTTCCTGCATGTAACATGGACAAAGTGATGCAATGTGTTAAACTGAAAAAACAAAACTCCTATTATGGCTCAAATGGCTCTGAGTACTATGGGACTCAACTGCTGTGGTCATAAGTCCCCTAGAACTTAGAACTACTTAAACCTAACTAACCTAAGGACAGCACGCAACACCCAGCCATCACGAGGCAGAGAAAACTCCTATTAGGTTGGTACATAAGTTCGTAGCGTTTTTGTTTTGCACGTCGGTATTCTGGTTGCTATGGATTTATTTATCGATTGCCATTTTTTATTTGTAGTTCGCTACTGCTATGTCAGTTTACATTTTGTCAAATGATTCAAATGGCTCTGAGCACTATGGGACTTAAATTCTGCGGTCATCCAGTCCCCTAGCACTTAGATCTACTTAAACCTAACTAACCTAAGGACATCACACACATCCATGCCAGAGGCAGGATTCGAACCTGCGACCGTAGCGGTCGCGCGGTTCCAGACTGTAGCGCCTAGAACCGCTCGGCCACCCCGGCCGGCTTAAATATTGTTATTTCGCCATTTATAAAGAGCGAGTGGCACTATGGACGCTAGAAAATGGAGTGCCAAGTGGAGAAATCGGAACATTTCCGAGATATTCTTCTTTTTGAGTTAGGTAGAGCAGCGGAGGCATCCAGAAACATTTTCACCGCATATGGGGATAATGCCATTGGACACATCACGACAAGAACATGGTTTTCTAGTTTCAAGGAGGATCGTTTTGACATTAGTGACTCTCCACGTTAAGGGAGGCCTTTTTTGGTGGTCGTTTCAACACATAATCCGCAAAGATTCACGTCAGTGTACTCGACAACTGGCATGTGTGATGAACTGTGATCGGTCGTTATTTGCAAGCCATGGGGAAGGTTAAAAAATTTAGTATACGGGTACCGCATGCTCCAAGCCAAAATCACTAAAATCAGTGTATGGCCATATGTGCATCTCCACTTGCTCGTCATCAATTGGTCTGCGAACAACACCGACCATTCCTATCCGTTATCGTTACTGGTGACGAGAAATGGTGTCTTTTTGCCAACATAAGGAAAAGGAAGGAGTTGTTAAACCAAACAAAGCAGCAACGCCCCGTACTAAGACCCGCACGCATCCACAAAAGCTAATCTTATGCATCTGGTGCAACAGCGACGATTCGGTGTACTACGAATTGCTTCCCCGAGCGTAGCCATCACTACTGACAATTATCGTCAACAACCGAGACCTTTTGCACACGCACTCCTAGAAAAACGACGAGGAAGACTGCGTGAAGTGATGCCACTGCACGATATCGCCCGCCTGCATTCTACTAGAGTGACAAAAAACACAATACAAGATTTGGGTTGGGAAATCTTTCCGCACCTACTTCATTCACCTGATCTTGCGACCTCAGACTTTCGCCTTTTCCACTCTATCGAACACCCTTCAAGGAATTTCCTTTCCGGATGAAAGTGCATCCAGAATATGGCTCAATGAATTCTTCGCCTAAAAAAAAAAAAAAAAAAAAAAAAGTTCAAATGGCTCTGAGCACTATGGGACTCAACTGCTGTGGTCATTAGTCCCCTAGAACTTAGAACTACTTAAACCGAACTAACCTAAGGACATCACACACATCCATGCCCGAGGCAGGATTCGAACCTGCGACCGTAGCAGTCGCACGGTTCCGGACTGCGCGCCTAGAACCGCGAGACCACCGCGGCCGGCATCTTCGCCTCAAAACTACGCGATAACTACAGTGGCGAAGTCTAAAAGTTATCCCAGTGTTAAGAGAATGTTGCAAATAGTGAAGGAGAATATATTATAGATGACTAAAGTCTCAGTTACGCGCATCTGTTGTGTTTATTAAACTTATGGAAAAACGCTACGGACTTATACACCAACCCGACATAATAACTACAAAAATGTACGTACATTAAATTGAGTGTATCATGGACACGAACAACACGAACTTTTCTGCAGTTGGTATTACAAAAACCACGCAAGTTACAGCTATTTCAGCACTGTGGTAATAACTTTGATAAAACACATTAATTGACTTAAACACACTAACTGCGATGCTATGAGGTCATGCGACGTGTCAAACGAAAGATACCCTGCAGAATGAGGATTTAGTTGGCTGATCAGAATAGTAGATGGTAGAAATTAATATTGCAGAATAGGAATTTTGCATCAGTACATTTAAAGTGTAACACGAAAACCGATCTTGAAGGTAGCGCTATGTACCATCACATGACGCTTACTGTCATACAAAAATTCGGATATAAAATTATTTCGTTATAAAAGTGGTTGATACCACCCAAAAGTGATTCATTCTACTCAAATTCTGTAGCACCACCATCAAATACATATTGTTACTGTCATGAGTTTCGTGCGCATTGGTGTTATCTGTTTTTTATTGTTTTAATAAGAATGGATAGGTTTACAACGATTTGTGAGATCTCAAAATGACTGGCTAAAACATGCGCGTTAATCCACATATAGTTTATAAGACCAATGTTTGTCAAATTTGAATGTTTGGCCATTTTGTATTTCGCAAAATAACCGTTGACGTGGAAGGAGCGCGACCGTGTAAGTACGGCCGAGTGTGTTCTCTGATAAGCAGTTCCATACTGATCAAAACTAGTCAAGTCATATAAGATTACAGATACAACTGAGGTAATAAAACGAAACATAAATTTTAAATTTCAACACAGGTGTGAAATCTCTTGCAATGAGTACGTCGGCAATATTGAAAAAGCGAAAACCTTTTCCACTGTCTGGGTGGCGCTCTATGCAAAGCTGTAAAAAAATAAAGCAATTATCTTCATCTTCACTGTCACGTATTATGTGTCACGGTTGTCCCGTCTTCGTAGGTGAGCCTTATTCGCGCCATCTTTTCCAAGTAGTCTTCTTGCAACTTCTTTTCCCGTGTGGTACACGTTTCATGGTTTATTGTAATCGCCGCTCTCATATTCTTTCCACGTGTTTCTTCCAGTTGACCATCTGAAGATTGACTTCTTAATATGACCAACTACAGGAAACAACCGTATAGCTGAGTAAGTCTTTTGATGGGGTTGCCATCATATGGCTTGGTTACCACTCAAAGTTTGCGTTTGAAGAAGTCATCTTCACCACAAGGCAACGGTTTTCCCTCCGTTTCACAGAAAAGAGGAAAGGGTGTATCTTCCGCAAGATATGGTGTACCAAAGGTTTCCCTCTCCACCGAGCTGTTCATTGTAAGCAGGGCAAGGGACCCTTAGTAGAGCGTAAAATCTGGTCAGCTGGTGTTACTCCATTATCACTGTCCCTTTGACCAGGATTGTGACGATTGTGACACAGACTGGCTACAAAACGAGGGAGCCTGGTTGGCGAAGATCAAACAAAACAACAAATGCAAAATATGCTCGTCATACTTTCGTTAGCTTGATTCACTCGGCATAATAAGGTTCGCTCGATCTAGTAGCCGAGGACAAGGCACGCGTATCTTCATGTCAGGGAGAGTTAAGTGTTGTATTCCCGAAATGCACTTGATAATGTAACAGTAACTCTTTTTTATTGTTTTAATAAGAATGGATAGGTTTACAACGATTTGTGAGATCTCAAAATGATTGGCTAACTAAGTAGTTGCTGTTATGTGCTGGATTGCTTGCACGCAACTACCATACAGCTTTTTCACAAGACCAAATAGTGTTAGGAAACAGCTAAGGTAATACAATTTAGCAACAGTTTACAATAATTTATTAATAGATGCCTTACAATATTTAACTGCACTATCAAGATTTTGCGTGATAACACTTGCTGCGATATGCCTTTAAACCTGGTGTAGTCCTATATCCAGTGAACAATGAGTAACATCTTGTATCAAGTCGAGTTTGGTTCTTCTTGGCAGCGACTGTACATTAGTCCTTAGACGTTCAATGAGACAGTGCTTGTTGAGGTACTGTTCTTGAGGACCTCAATGACAAACTGAGTGTAGCCGTGTGTCTTCTTATATCACCATTTGGTGGATGAATGTCCCCTTAAAGAACTATTAGTGTGATGTAAAGCAGTAACTCTTACGGAACTATTATTCAATAAACTCTCTAGGACAAGGAAAAAAAAAAAAAAAAAAACAAAAAGGAGGCCGCGCGGGGTAGCCATACGGTCTGAAGGGCCTTGCCACGGTTTGCGTGGCTTCCCCCGTCGGAGGTTTGAGTCCTCCCTTGGGCTTGGGTGTGTAGGTTGTCCTTAAGTTAGATTAAGTAGTGTGTAAGGCTAGGGACCGATGACCTCAGCAGTTTGGTCTCATAGAACTTGCCACAATTTTTTTTTAAAAAAAGTTAAAGAAAACGAGGCACCGAGAAATAATTATGTGAAGAGACGGAAATCAGCAGATGTGATGTAGTACATGTACAGACAAAATGATTTGTTCAAGAGAAAGAGCTTCACAAATTGAGCAAGCCAATACGTCATTGGTCTACATCTGGCCTATACGGAAGCAGTTATTCCGGTTGGCATAGACAGTTGCTGGATATCCTCCTGAGCGACATCGTGCCGAATTCTGATCAATTGGCCCGTTAGACAGTCGAAATCCCGAGCTGGTTGGAGGGCCCTGCCCATAATGCTCTAAACGTTCTCAATCCGGGAGAGATCCGGCGAACTTGCCGGCCAATGTACGGTTCGCCAAGCAAGAAGACAAGCAGTAGTAATTCTCGCCATGTGCGAGCGGGCGTTATCTTGCTGAAATATAAGCCCAGGATGGCCTGTCTTGAAGGGCAACAAAACGTGGTATAGAAATCGCCACCTTACCGGTGTGCTTTAAGAGTGCCACGGATGACAACCAAAGGGGTCCTGCTATGAAAAGAAATGGCATCCCAGACCATTATTCCTCTTTGTAGGGCCGTATGACAGGCAACAGACAGGTTGGTATGCCACCATTGTACAGGGCGTCTTTGCTGGTCGTCGGGGCTCAGTTAGAAGCGGGACTCATCACTGAAGATAATGCTGCTCCAGACTTATTGTCCAGACCAATCACGTGTCTGTGGACATCTGAGTCAACAGTGGGATATCAACCCAACTGTCGCCAGCCATGTGGGGCGAGAACCAGAAGTGATGGTCTGGGGTGCCATGTTTTTCATAGCAGGACCCGTTTGGTTGCCATCTGCGGCACCCTTGCAGCACAGCAGAATGTCGACGGAATTTTGTGTCCTATTTTGTTGTCTTTCATGGAGAGCCATCCTGGGATTACATTTCAGCAAGATAAGCACACAATGGGAGTTTCTACTGCTTCTCTCTGTGCTTGCCAAAAATTACCTTGGCCAGAAAGGTCGCCGGATCACTCCCCAGCTGAGAATGTTTGGAGCATTATGGGCAGGGCCCTCCAACCAGCTAAGGATTTTGACGATCTGACGTGCAAGTTGGACGAAATCCCTCAGGGGACATCCAAGAACTCTATCAATCAATGCCAGGCCGAATAACTGCTTGCATAAGGTTAGAGGTGGACTAACGCCCAATTTCTCAATTTGTGAAGTTCTTTCTCTAGAATAGATCATCCAATTTTTCTGAAACTCTGATCGTTTGTTTGTCGGCAAATGAACATCTCACTTACCAAAGTCCGTCCCATTCGGACAATTCCTTCGAGGTGCATCGTTTTTCTTTTCCCCCTTAGAGTAGTGAGTAGTTAGAATTTCCTCGTGATTTCCTTTCAAACATATCTGCCGTCGTCCTATGTAGTGCCTACTTTTTTCCTATCCTCCCTCCTACTTCACCCTCTCTGTTCCCTCAGCCGGCCGCTGTGGCCGAGCGGTTCTAAGCGCTTCAGTCCGGCACCGCGCTGCTGCTACGGTCGCAGGTTCGAATCCTGTCTCGGTCATGGATGTATGTGATGTCCTTAGTTCAGTTAGGTTTAAGTAGTTCTAGGTCTAGGGGACTGATGATCTTTTAAGTCCCATAGTGCTTAGAGCCATTTGAATTTGTTTCCTCATTTTTCGTCGTCCGCCACTAAGTTGCGCCTCCAGGCAAAAGGTAACCAGGACACGCACCCTAAGAGCTATCGCTAGTAACGCCATTGACAGTATAAGTTTGCTACTCCAACCACTTCAAAGATCACTGGATTATTATCTTCACTGCCCTCAATCAGTTCACCAGACAAAGTTGGTCTTCCAGAGTCACAATTTAAGAAATATCCAGCGTTGTTTCCTCTGGTGTCTTACAATACTGCATAACATAGATTACGTCATTGCCCCTCGATGAGGTCTCAGCACGTACGGTTGACAGTTGGTAACGATCCCGCGCTACTGCAGCCCTTCCCTTCTCCGACAGCAAGTGGGAACGCCGCGGCTGAGAGCCCGTGACCGCGTGTCGGTTCACGCGCTGCTAGTTTCCTGTTGTTTCGCGGAACCTGGAATCCCCGTTCCGCGGCTGGACGGCGGAAAGTGTGCACCAGACTCGCCTCGCCGTCCATTTTCCAGGTCACCGGGGCAGACGGCGCGCTCGGCGCACGATCCCCGCGCTGAGATAACGTAACAGACCAGCGCCTCCTCCAACTGTGGCCGCGCTCTTCCCCAGCCCGACGTAGCCAGTCAAAACAAGGCGGCTGCAGGCTGCACTCGCAACTATCGCTCCTTAGCTGGACATGTGACGTATTGAGAGTAATCGTCGACAAGTCGACGCATTTTTACAGCTTCTCATCTATGCACACCTCTGTTTTGACTTTTTTCCCTTTTCTTTTCGTAATGTGCTTCTGGGTGTAACTAATCCCGTCATCAATGATAGTAGTTCATAGCGCTAAATTTATGGCCTATTACACGGCACTACCTGTCGGGAAAACAAAAATCAACTCGTGATGGAATGCTTTCTCACTTAGAGAAACCTTTCGGCAAAGTTGACTGGCAATTTGTACAGAAAGCAGATGGCAGAGTCGAGGGGCATGAAAGGGAAGCAGTGGTTGGGAAGGGAGTGAGACAGGGTTGTAGCCTATCGCCGATATTATTCAATCTGTATATTGAGCAAGCAGTAAAGGAAACAAAAGAAAAATTTGGAGTAGGTATTAAAATCCCTGGAGAAGAAATAAAAACTTTGAGGTTCGCCGATGACATTGTAATTTCGTCAGGGACAGCAAAGGACTGGGAAGAGCAGTTGAATGGAATGGACAGTGTCTTGAAAGGAGGATATGAGATGAACATCAACAAAAGCAAACCGAGGATGTTGGAATGTAGTCGAGTTAACTCGGGTGATGCTGAGAGAATTAGATTAAGTAATGAGACACTTAAAGTAGTCAATGAGTTTTGCTATTTGGGGAGCAAAATAACTGATGATGGTCGAAGTAGAGAGGATATAAAATGTAGACTGGCAATGGCAAGGAAAGCGTTTCTGAAGAAGAGAAATTTGTTAACACCGAGCATAGGTTTAAGTGTCAGGAAGTCATTTCTGAAAGTATTTGTATGGAGTGTAGTCATGTATGGAAGTGAAACATGGACGATAAATAGTTTGAACAAGAAGAGAATGTTCAAATGTGTTTGATATCTTATGGGACTTAACTGCTAAGGTCATCAGTCCCTAAGCTTACACACTACTTAAGCTAAATTATGCTAAGGACAAACACACATACGCATGCCCGAGGGAGGATTCGAACCTTCGCCTGGCCCACCCGCACAGTCCATGACTGCAGCGCCTCAGACCGCTCGGCTGGACAAGGAGAGAATAGAAGCTTTCGAAATGTGGTGCTACAGGAGAATGCTGAAGATTATATGGGTAGATCACATAACTAATGAGGAGGTATTGAATAGAATTGGGAAGAAGAGAAATTTGTGGCACAACTTGACTAGAAGAAGGGATCGGTTGGTAGGACATGTTCTGAGACAACAAGGGATCACCAATTTAGTATTGGCGGGCAGCGTGGAGGGTAAAAATCGTAGAGGGAGACCAAGAGATGAATACACTGAGCAGATTCAGAAGGATGTAGGCTGCTGTAGGTACTGGGAGATGAAGAAGCTTGCACAGGATAGAGTAGCATGGAGAGCTGCATCAAACCAGTCTCTGGACTGAAGACTATAACAACAACGGTGATGGAATGAAACTTCATTGTAATTTTTATACACCATAAATCTTCAAAATTCAAAAATGATGTAAAACGCAACAATATGAGGATGAAAACTCCAGCTATGTAAAATACTGTAATATAATGTAATATAATGAAATAACGCGCAACAAGCTGCATAAAAGTCATTTAACAGCACGTTATGGTTCAAATCCGCCCCCATGAACCATGGACCTTGCCGTTGGTGGGGAGGCTTGCGTACCTCAGCGATACAGATAGCTGTACCGTAGGTGCAACCACAACGGAGGGGTATCTGTTGAGAGGCCAGACAAACGTGTGGTTCCTGAATAGGGGCAGCAGCCTTTTCAGTAGTTGCAAGGGCAACAGTCTGGATGATTGACTGATCTGGCCTTGTAACAATAACCAAAACGGCCTTGCTGTGCTGGTACTGCGAACGGCTGAAAGCAAGGGGAAACTACAGCCGTAATTTTTCCCGAGGACATGCAGCTTTACTGTATGATTAAATGATGATGGCGTCCTCTTGGGTAAAATATTCCGGAGGTAAAATAGTCCCCCATTCGGATCTCCGGGCGGGGACTACTCAAGAGGACGTCGTTATCAGGAGAAAGAAAACTGGCGTTCTACGGATCGGAGCGTGGAATGTCAGATCCCTTAATCGGGCAGGTAGGTTAGAAAATTTAAAAAGGGAAATGGATAGGTTGAAGTTAGATATAGTGGGAATTAGTGAAGTTCGGTGGCAGGAGGAACAAGACTTCTGGTCAGGTGACTACAGGGTTATAAACACAAAATCAAATAGGGGTAATGCAGGAGTAGGTTTAATAATGAATAGGAAAATAGGAATGCGGGTAAGTTACTACAAACAGCATAGTGAACGCATTATTGTGGCCAAGATAGATACGAAGCCCACACCTACTACAGTATTACAAATTTATATGCCAACTAGCTCTGCAGAAGACGAAGAAATTGAAGAAATGTATGATGAAATAAAAGAAATTATTCAGATTGTGAAGGGAGACGAAAATTTAATAGTCATGGGTGACTGGAATTCGAGTGTAGGAAAAGGGAGAGAAGGAAACATAGTAGGTGACTATGGATTGGGGCTAAGAAATGAAAGAGGAAGCCGCCTGGTAGAATTTTGCACAGAGCACAACATAATCATAGCTAACACTTGGTTTAAGAATCATGAAAGAAGGTTGTATACATGGAAGAACCCTGGAGATACTAAAAGGTATCAGATAGATTATATAATCGTAAGACAGAGATTTAGGAACCAGGTTTTAAATTGTAAGACATTTACAGGGGCAGATGTGGACTCTGACCACAATCTATTGGTTATGACCTGTAGATTAAAACTGAAGAAACTGCAAAAAGGTGGGAATTTAAGGAGATGGGACCTGGATAAACTGAAAGAACCAGAGGTTGTACAGAGTTTCAGGGAGAGCATAAGGGAACAATTGACAGGAATGGGGGAAAGAACTACAGTAGAAGAAGAATGGGTAGCTTTGAGGGATGAAGTAGCGAAGGCAGCAGAGGATCAAGTACGTAAAAAGACGAGGGCTAGTAGAAATCCTTGGGTAACAGAAGAAATATTGAATTTAACTGATGAAAGGAGAAAATATAAAAATGCAGTAAATGAAGCAGGCAAAAAGGAATACAAACGTCTCAAAAATGAGATCGACAGGAAGTGCAAAATGGCTAAGCAGGGATGGCTAGAGGACAAATGTAAGGATGTAGAGGCCTATCTCACTAGGGGTAAGATAGATACTGCCTACAGGAAAATTAAAGAGACCTTTGGAGATAAGAGAACGACTTGTATGAACATCAAGAGCTCAGATGGAAACCCAGTTCTAAGCAAAGAAGGGAAAGCAGAAAGGTGGAAGGAGTATATAGAGGGTCTATACAAGGGCGATGTACTTGAGGACAATTTTATGGAAGTGGAAGAGGATGTAGATGAAGATGAAATGGGAGATATGATACTGCGTGAAGAGTTTGACAGAGCACTGAAAGACCTGAGTCGAAACAAGGCCCCGGGAGTAGACAACATTCCATTGGAACTACTGACGGCGTTGGTGGAGCCAGTCCTGACAAAACTCTACCATCTGGTGAGCAAGATGTATGAAACAGGCGAAATACCCTCAGACTTCAAGAAGAATATAATAATTCCAATCCCAAAGAAAGCAGGTGTTGACAGATGTGAAAATTATCGAACTATCAGTTTAATAAGTCACAGCTGCAAAATACTAACACGAATTCTTTACAGACGAATGGAAAAACTAGTAGAAGCCAACCTCGGGGAAGATCAGTTTGGATTCCGTAGAAACACTGGAACACGTGAGGCAATATTGACCTTACGACTTATCTTAGAAGAAAGATTAAGGAAAGGCAAACCTACGTTTCTAGCATTTGTAGACTTAGAGAAAGCTTTTGACAATGTTGACTGGAATACTCTCTTTCAAATTCTAAAGGTGGCAGGGGTAAAATACAGGGAGCGAAAGGCTATTTACAATTTGTACAGAAACCAGATGGCAGTTATAAGAGTCGAGGGACATGAAAGGGAAGCATTGGTTGGGAAGGGAGTAAGACAGGGTTGTAGCCTCTCCCCGATATTGTTCAATCTGTATATTGAGCAAGCAGTAAAGGAAACAAAAGAAAAATTCGGAGTAGGTATTAAAATTCATGGAGAAGAAATAAAAACTTTGAGGTTCGCCGATGACATTGTAATTCTGTCAGAGACAGCAAAGGACTTGGAAAAGCAGTTGAATGGAATGGACAGTGTCTTGAAAGGAGGATATAAGATGAACATCAACAAAAGCAAAACAAGGATAATGGAATGTAGTCAAATTAAATCGGGTGATGCTGAGGGGATTAGATTAGGAAATGAGACACTTAAAGTAGTAAAGGAGTTTTGCTATTTAGGGAGCAAAATAACTGATGATGGTCGAAGTAGAGAGGATATAAAATGTAGACTGGCAATGGCAAGGGAAGCGTTTCTGAAGAAGAGAAATTTGTTAACACCGAGCATAGGTTTAAGTGTCAGGAAGTCATTTCTGAAAGTATTTGTATGGAGTGTAGTCATGTATGGAAGTGAAACATGGACGATAAATAGTTTGAACAAGAAGAGAATGTTCAAATGTGTTTGATATCTTATGGGACTTAACTGCTAAGGTCATCAGTCCCTAAGCTTACACACTACTTAAGCTAAATTATCCTAAGGACATACACACATACGCATGCCCGAGGGAGGATTCGAACCTTCGCCTGGCCCACCCGCACAGTCCATGACTGCAGCGCCTCAGACCGCTCGGCTGGACAAGGAGAGAATAGAAGCTTTCGAAATGTGGTGCTACAGGAGAATGCTGAAGATTAGATGGGTAGATCACATAACTAATGAGGAAGTATTGAATAGGATCGGGGAGAAGAGAAGTTTGTGGCACAACTTGACCAGAAGAAGGGATCGGTTGGTAGGACATGTTCTGAGGCATCAAGGGATCACCAATTTAGTATTGGAGGGCAGCGTGCAGGGTAAAAATCGTAGAGGGAGACCAAGAGACGAATACACTAAGCAGATTCAGAAGGATGTAGGTTGCAGTAGGTACTGGGAGATGAAGAAGCTTGCACAGGATAGAGTACCATGGAGAGCTGCATCAAACCAGTCTCAGGACCGAAGACAACAACAACAACAACAACAACAACAACAATGGTTCAATTGGCTCTGAGCACTATGGGACTTAACAGCTATGGTCATCAGTCCCCTAGAACTTAGAACTACTTAAACCTAACTAACCTAAGGACATCACACAACACCCAGTCATCACGAGGCAGAGAAAATCCCTGACCCCGCCGGGAACTGAGCCCGGGAACACGGGCGTGGGAAGCGAGAACGCTACCGCACGACCACGAGCTTCAGCAGGTTATACCTATCGTATTATTTGCAGGCCTCAACAATAGTGTAATACGTAAGAAAGACAAAACTTCATCGTATTTTCTGTCGGTATGTTCAAGCTAATCTCAAGAACTACTGCAGCGATTTTGGTAAAGGCTTCACTAACAGACGCACCAATTCATGAGAAAGGTTTGTATATATAATTTATTAACACACAGTAATGATAAATGTGTAATACGAAGGTTGTTTGTTTTAACTTGAGGCAACTAAATATCTCGGAAACTACGCCGCACACGGAAAAATTGTTCTGTGTGAAAAGTTGACACAGTGAAACTTGCTCAAGACGGGATCGCAATGGACTAAAATAATTTTTCAAATTGGGCAAGATTTCGGATTACTCAACATTCACTACGCTGCATAAAACTTGTCATGTATCATGCACAAAAGAATACATTTGTAATTATGCACGAATTTACGTACCTGCAGTTCTGCACAGTAAATTTTCATTTGCTATATATTGTACAATACAACACAAGACTATTACACTAACTGATAAATATAGCATTTCTGTATTTTTACCTTAACTTTAAATTCTTCTATTGTTGTATGTAAGCAAATATTATTCCCGCGTTTATTTGCTTTGCATTTTATTTTTTTGTTTCATATCAAGGAGGGAAAACTAATTTTCCTATTCAAAATTGTTTTTTCTACGTAATTGTTTGCACTATACAGTAGTCACAGTAGCTTGGGAAAATTTGTAAGTGATGCAAATTGCATAATATCGTTTATGCATATAATAGTTTCTTCAAGTGCGTGACTTTTTCCAGGGGCATAATTTTGCTCCTCTTCTTCTTCCTTTGTTTCGTCCTGATCCACTTCATTTCCGCCCTGATAGCTGCGTGGTCGCCAGCATGGTAGCTCAGCATGTTCGGTCAGAGGGTTAGCGGCCCTCTGTAATAAAAAAAAACTGAGTTAATGGATCAATGAAGAATTAGAATGAGCGTCATCGGACGTCCGCTCTGAACAAATAGGACGAAAAATAACGAACAACATGAGATTAAAAAAAAGAGTGGTCAGCGCAACGGATTGTTATGCCAAGGGGCCCGGGTTCGATTCCCGGCTGGGTCGGAGATTTTCTCCGCTCAGGGACTGGCCGTTGTGTTGTCCTACTCATCATCATCTCATCCCCATCGACACGCAAGTCGCCGAAGTGGCGTCAAATCGAAGGACTTGCACCAGGCACCAGGCGACCGGCCTACCCGACGGGAGACCCTCGACACACGACATTTCATTTCATCTTCCGTGTTGCGGATTTCTATTAAATTTGTTGATGAAGTAAAAGTGAAGTGAGCTGACAAGAGAGTCATAACTTCATCTGCACTGCACGAAATGTTTCGCATTTTAATTAATTCAGGAACTGCTGCTGCATTTTATTGAGCTTCGACGGCCACAGGAGCGTCTTTTTCTCGACCCCCAAACCGCGCGTTTGTTGGTTAACAGTTTCTGGCTTTATTTCCCTTGCTGTCAAGCCGCTTCAGTTTACTGGATCCAGGACAGAAACTGACCGCGCAAGAGCAAACGCACTTTCAGCTCCTTCAACGTTAAGAATAAGAGACAGGATCAATAATCCTCAATAAAGGGACTTGGCTGTGTAAATAACGCCCTGGTCAATGGGTTGTGTGAGGCTGGTCGAGCCCGGCCTACCTTTGAAACTGTCCACCCATCCTGAGGATGCCTTAAACTCCGTACTCCAAGCTCTTTGACGACTTTCAGAGCCTCGCTTTGCAACATGGATCCGGACGAACGTAAGCATTTTGCCCATTCCCTTACGAATCATTCCCACACAATCTCGTTAATTTCCCGTTTTCTTTGCCTTTCTTTTCATTTTCTCGCTCCGTTTCATCCGCTCATCCCGTATCTTATCCTTGTTTCTTAACGTGTAATATATTTGTGTTTTACTGCATTTGAAACGCAACATTATTTCGCGGACAGAGCGTTTGTCTTTCTCACTTGCTTCGATTGCCTTAATATTTTCGCTAAGTGTTAGCGACACATACTTTTTCTTCGACACCATGTAATCACTTAAAGTGCTACTATAGTCTGATACAGGAACGATGGCGATTCGCATGGCTACGATATTGGCAGCAGTGTGCCCGCAGCACTAGGAAACGCTCATTGTTTGTCGGAGGTTACGTGACGTAGAGGCGCAGAACGACCCTAAAGTCGACCGCCGTCGTTTGTGACTTCAACTGTAGTTAACTGAAACTGGCAGAAAATAATGCCAACAGAGGATTTCTTTGGAGTGCTTGACCTTGCTGGGTAAAACCTTTGTTTAATCAAACAACACCCACCTCTTTCACTGCGCAGATTGTAAGATTGTAGTAGCACTGTGTCCATATGGGCGCAACAATGTTCCGTGTGCGCACGCACGCGTTAATAATTATGGTAAACGATAACGCCGAAAAACAGGGCGCTCACGAATGAACTATTTCCTTTGATATACCGACACTGCCCGTAACTCGATAGTTGCACAGAGCGGTGCGGTTTGATGTCCACACACGCAGCGCTGTGCTGCGCCGAACCTCTTTTCCTGGGTTTGCGCAGCTTAAATGTCAGGCTGTACAGTCTCTGTGTCAAAAGTATCGTCTTCGTAGAGCCGTGAATGAATTATTCTGTAATACAATAGCCCTCTATGAGCTCTTCTGCGCATTATACAATGAATTATTAATTAAGTCTTAAAATTTGCTTTCCGTTTCAGCACGTCGCGATTTATGCGACAAATTAGTACATAAAAGGGTATTGGATGCGTCGAGACTGCAATACTTTTACAGACAGGTAAGATTTCCGAACTATACACACTTCGCTTTAATCAAGTTTTACTGTATTAGTAATGAGACATCTGTCTGGCAATTTCCTAAACACTCATCCTGCGTTGGCTGGGGCAACTTTGCGTTTGAAATGGCAACACCTTCCCCCCCCCCCCCATTTTTATTGCATACTAGCTGACAAAGTCGGCATTGTCCGACTACACTTTATGTCAATTCTCTATTAGAAACGAAAGCATATAATGTACTGTGTTTCTAGTGTTAATATTCGAGACGGTTTCTATAAGCTTCTGCTTTGCGTGTCTAAAACACCGTTCTGTAAACGTTCCCTTTGACTTTCCTCTTCATAGTTCTATAGAAACGATTGTTTTCGCCTACAGCCGTTTGCCCATCACAGTTAAAAGCTGTCAAAAGCGCTGCCAGGTGTCACGGATTTCCTTAAGTTGATTCAACTGTAGGAGTGTCTTAGCAGTCAAGTATAAATCTGTTAAAACTTCATACATGATGCGGCATCTGTTCACGCATCCCAGTGTTTATGTCATAATATCTCTTGAACTATGTGTCGTACAATGATATATTTGTGTAGCTACAGTCAGCGGCATATGTCGACACTGCGAATAAGTTCCGAATAGAGTCATTAGCAAAGAAGCAATTTAAACGTCATACATTATGCGGTAGTTTCACACATCTCAGTGTTTATGACGTCATACCTCCTGAACTAGTTTGGAGATGCATTTAGTGGCGTATGTGCATACTGTCTGCAACATTTGTTGCGAATAGAGTTAGTAGAAAATTTAAACAGCACGCATGGCCGTGGCAGTTTTTCACACGTCTCATGGCTTATGACGTCACATCTCCTGAATAATGATAAGTAGGTGGTTCTTACCCCCCCCCCCCCAGCGATTATTGCCTGACAGTAAGCGATACGTGTACCAAGTATGGTGAAAATGTATGGATCCTGATCCACGCCAAAAAATATGTACAGTTTACTCAAATCATTGTTGTACATTCGTGGTAGATGGCGCTGTAATATCTGTAGTAGATGGCGCTGCAGTCGACAAATATCAAGTGTGCCTCTTTTTGCAAATAAGAAGCGACACATTTGATCCTCCATTTCATTTACGACGTAAATGTGAACGTTTGTGTTACAATGATTCATATTTATTTAGAAATTTACTTTAGTGTTGTAATTTTGATTGTACAATAGAACATGGTTAGCCTTTTCAATGTCTGGTTAGCAAGTACGTTCAAGGTAGTCCAGGAACAACGACGTGCATGAAATAGTTTTCTGTTCCCATCGGGATGCTATATTTCCTTGAGCCCCTTGTCTTTCACCATTGGGGTGCCTGATTTTCACGACTCCCACTGCCTCTCGTCGTTGGGTGCTTGATTACGGTATCACAGACAGGTGTCCCCTTTACTAATATTGACTTTTCACGCAGAACATTTTTTTTCGTTTCATGTGTCGTTTCCAGGGGGGGGGGGGGGGGGGGGGGATGTTGGTTGGAGCTGTTTAGTTGTATCAAGTTGAAACAAACACCGTGTATACATTTTGTATTGCTACATGCTCCATACTTAATTGTCGTTTGGAGTGACCTGTCGTGGCAATGGTGGGAGCTACGATCTGCTCAGCTAAAGAAGAATCTGTTGTTGGGAAAAGCAATAAAGAAAACAGTTGCCGCAGTTACAGAGACCATCGAAGCTTGACCAGAATTTATATCGGGCCTGGTGCCCTAGCAGTGCCGGGACGGTAGCCTAACGTGTTTGGTCACAGTACTGCCATTCCCTGATTAAAAAAAAAAGAAATAGGCTGAATAAAGTCTTCATCGATGGAATTTGAGAGATGTAATGCAACATCTGCACAAAACCGAAGAAGAAAAACGACAAAGGAACAAACAGCGGCTATGCGCTTGCCTGGAAACCGAAAGGTTTCGTTATCCAATCCCCTTCAGACTGAAACTTCCCCTTTGAACAATTATAAATGACTGTGCTTAAACTGACACAATATTTTTAGCGCAACGCAATCTGACTTTCAAAAAAAATACCTACAAAAGAATGGCCCTGACTAACATTAAACTATACCTTTCACAAATCACTTACCTCACAAAAATCTTCGCTACTCAAGCTACTGCAATACAGCGAGCGCCACTACTGCCAGCTAAATAAAAGATTCAAAGTACTGAAGGCACTAACTACTGATAGGCATAGTTGGCAAATGAAAGATATTAATAGAGAACAAACAATGTATTTACCTTGATATCATCATATATAAATATAGCAGTTCATGACAAATTTCAAAACTCCGCCATCTCTCTCCCCACATCCACCACTGCTGGCGGCTCACCCCCCACTGCCCAACGCTACGCGCTGTTCACAGCCAGCTGCCTAACACTACAATGGCGAGTACTACAACAATGCAAAGCAGCCACAGACTGCACACAGCACAGCCAGTGATTTTCATACAGAGGTGGCGTTACCAATAAAAAAACCTAAACAGCCTACTTACATAGCCCCCATGCTCCCCACAAAAAAATTTTACAAATTCTTTTGGACAGTGGCCAATAATGATTTGATAAAAAAATTTTATAATTACAATAACAAAGATATCAATTGCACACACTTATTGATACAATGTTGGTCAAAAGCTAAACTTTCTCACAGTCCATAAAGACAGTCCTAATCGTTCATCACAGTAAAATAGCAGTGTTTTTCTCAAAGTCTGAGCAGTAAAAGAAAATGCACATGGAAGTAGTGGGTTTCCATGCAGTCCTGAAGAAGTAGCGTTGTCCTTCCAACGGAAAGACAATGCTGACTCTCGACATGCAGACAGGTCATGCGCCACAACAGAGCAAACCCACAGCAGAGTCAGTCGAAGTTTTGAAGAGTATTGGTGGGTAGGTCATCACAGAGCAGACCCACTGTAGTCCTGGTAGAGATTACAGTATTGGTGGGCCACGAGAGGTGCAGACCCACTGCAGTCCTTGTAGAAATAATGGTATTGATGGATCATCAAAGATGTAGACCCACTGTAGTCCTTGTAGAGATAATGGTACTGGTGGGTCATCAAAGATGCAGACCCACTGTAGTCCTTGTAGAGATGGCCAGCAGCCATCTGTTGTGACTGTGCAGGTGCACAATCACCATTGTAGAGTCTTGTGGCTAATATAGAAAGTCCACAACCACCACTTGTGCACTCACAAAGTTTTTGGAATTGTCCTTAGAACCAGCAATGCTGTTATCCAGTCCCTTGCTGAATTATTAACACACGTGCAAACACTAACAGTCCCTACTTCTCACATATTGTCCATATATTATGACCAACAGAAATGTGTGCAGTGAAATGTAACTTACAAGTTAATAATATGATGAACTGGTATCAATTACAATTTTATAACATAAGAATACAATAACAAAGGTACAAATTACATCATTAAAGAACATAAAAATACAGATAACATTTGTAGTAATACAGGCTTTACAAAAGATTAAAAATATATACATCAGTGTTACAAAAATAATGACATAAGTACATACATAAAAGATCAGAATAACTTTTGAAACATCAACTTCACACATGAGCAACAAAACAGAACATATAAATAATGTCTAACATCTTTACAAAGTAAATAACATATTATTAATGCAAATTATATTTGAGGATAACAGTATTCCTCATCATAGTGAATGTAGCTTAGTACTAGAAAAATTCTACAACATAAGTCTTATCAGATAAACATATAAATACAGGAAAAACATAAATACCCAAGGGTACACAAACATATAGCGGAATAATACAAGGAAAGGACAGGGTTTGTTTTACTGCAGTATTTTGCAAACAAAACTTTCTTTACTTCTCGGAGATCTCCCTTCGTTCCTCACTATTTCCAAAAAGTCCTATCTATACCTGTTTTCTGTATTCTAACCATATTTCTTTCAAAATAATTATGGCTCATTGTACAATACTCATTTTGGCCCAAATCTTTTTTTATATACCTTGTCAATGCATTGCTTCCAATTCATCATAGTTAGTTTCTTATATAATCTACCCCCTCTTAAGCTAACTTAAATCTACTGAGCTCAGATGCTAAACTAAGGGACGAGGCAATGCAGTAGCACAAAACAATGAACACAAACAGCAATGATCAAAAATACAAATGGCGAAGCAAGCAACATAAATTACAACTAACATAAGGCAATGAGCAGCAAACAAGAAAAATAAATCTGGCTTAGCAGAGTAACACAAATTAAAATTCAGTAGCACTATGCCTGGCAAACAGCAGCAGCAAAAAAAACTTATCTCTAAACATGACATAGCTCAAGCAGAAAAAATATTACACTAAAAATGGCAATGTCTAATACCTATGTCACATCTTAACACTAGAGTGATGCATCACGATAACTTACTCTACCAAAAAAATTACCAAGTAGTTGAAAAGAAAATTATGTATGCAGTTCCTGTTACTAGTCTCTTCTTATTGTTCTTTCCATTCCAAGAGCTCCTTTTTCGAAGAATGTGGATCATAAAGTAATTATTTAATAGATCTGTTGACAGAAAGTGTTCACATTAGCAAATGCATTTAATTTTATTTTATGAAACCAATGCTGCAAGACAGCTGGAAACCAGATATCAAATGAAATAAGCAACTATGTACAAAGTAAAGCATAAAATAATCATTCAGTAGTCATGAGGCATTTCATAAGTTAGTAGAAATTCTCTCAATTCTCGTAGATAGACACTTGTCCTTATCAGGTGTGCAGATGTAAGAATGTTTCCAAGTTATTATTAGCGTGTCGTATTTACGATGCTTTCTACAAAGGAATGTCAAAAGCGAGGATAATGGCCTCCCCTTTTTTCTCCACCTAATGGCTGTTTCTCCAGGTGGCTGGCACAGGTGGCCGCTCAAGACGCTTTACGTCAAGGTCACTTACCTTTCTTACCGAAATATTTACGACATCAGTTTGCACTACAGTGGCAGTCTCATATAAAAAAATTCACAGGTCGAGAATTTGCGTTGCAAACGTGTAGAAACAAAATCCTATAAATATAACGGTGTCCAAAAAATTTTCGTCGGCATTGTAATACATTCACGCATTTACACACACTTCATAACTCTTAAAGTACGATTCTTGGTTTCCAACAACCTTTTCCACAAATCAGGGTTCCTAGCCACTACTCATTATGCCTTACCTTATTACACATATAAATATTCATCGACGCTTCTTCAATATTTCACCATAACAGATAAGTAGCATAATCAAATTCCTCATATAGCATCAGCTTATTGACCATAAACATACCTCAGCAGCATAAGACACATAGTCGTCGTAATAATAACATCATAACACCTCAGTCAAATCTCAAAAACGTTGTAGCTTTCTGCAATAATTTTAAAACCTACAAAAAATTCTCTGCTCGTTTCAAGTGTCATCTACCTCAAACGTACTTTAAAAATCATGATTCCATACCAAATACATCATTCAAAGCTCTCATAGTATCACAATGGTTCCGAAAAAATATGAACAGTTCACAAAGTACTGACAAAATACAATTTCATAAGTGTGAAGTTATCCAACGGTGTAATTACGTAAACATCTGTCACTGACGTAAAATAAATGTTTGTCTCTCTCAGTTAAATGATCAGATAGCTGTGTAATTCTGTGTTAGAGAAATATGGTACCGATGTGTAAAGTTGTATAAGCAAATACCATATTAGCTAGGGCTCCTTGTGCTCGCCAAACACATGGTACACAAAGTAAGCGTGTACCCCCCTGAGAATTAATGTAATTATACCTTCAGGTGTTACAGATTACAGCAATGGGGTACTGTAGCGCTAAACTGTGCGTCATGTTGTAAGATAATCTCTGTGTAACTGTCATAGTTATCGTCCTCTGTAAGCAAAGTTCTGCAGAAGTCAATGTACTTACCTCATGATAAACAAAAGTGAAATGCTTTGCGTATAGATATCTTAGTTATTACGCTTATTGTTGTGATGAAGAAAGTACTGTACTGTGACGTATTGTTGTGCCACGGACAAGGCTGTCTCATTGTAGCTATACCACAAAAGTTAAATACAAAAACATGTTTTACTTTCCAGAAGAATTCAGAAAAATTGTGCAGATATAAAACAGATACACCGCAAAAGCAACAATGTAAATTGTGTCACACATTAGTAGCGTCGTGATATAGTCGTGTAGCTGTCACACAAACTCCAGAATGTATATTCAAGTAAACCAAAATGTTGCATTAAAATCTCATTAGCAGTACCAGTATGTGTCCTAAGTATGTAAGCCTGATAGTCGTTATGTAATCGTGCAACTAACAGGCAAGAATGTACAAATACAACACTGTGTCGTCTGTTCACTATAACAATGCATTCGTAATTTCTGTTTAAAAATGTTCCTTAGGTTCTAGACTGGATATTTGACTTCAAACATTGTTGCACGTTAACAGTTTCTTAAGTCTGACAAAGCATACTAGAAATGTGAAGTGAAAAGTTTTATGGCAGAGACAAAGTTAAAAAGCAGATTATCTTTCAATAAACGGTTTTACATGTGAAATGTGGTGTAAACCTTTACTCTTCCTAGTACTCAGACTTTCAACTGAAAAGCAATTGTCATGTTTTATACATCGGTAAAGAATGCTAAAATTTTTCTCAAGGCTAGCGTCTTATGTTATTTTTCTCGGAGCCAGCGGGCGCACGCGGCTGCCTGCTGTGTGAGTCATTGTCTGTCTCTTTGTTGGCGCGCGCCGTTATTGGGATTAGGAGACCTAACTTCTACAAATTCACTCTGACGAGAAGGCCCTGCCCTGTTTGAATCCCGCCAGTTCTGATGCAATTCAGGTCTGTCGTTACGAATATATCGTCTGTCGTCATGTCGGTAGATTCCGTAGTTTCTTCCTTGTCCGTCACGTGGTGGAGAATTTCTCCCTGAATCGTAACTGTGCGCCGAACTGTTGCGTCTGAAGTTATTCTGCCTCCCTTGATAATAATTGTTTTGGTTCCCATATTGTCTGTTTCTCTGATCGTCTCTGTGATAGTCATTACTACGGAAATGCGATCTTTCCCTGTAATTATTACTACTCTGCCAACGGTTGTCGTACGGGTGGTGTCTGTTTCGGTCACGATTTGTGTTGTGAGAATAGCCTTGTCGCGTCCAGTTATTATTTCTTTCATCGCGGAATTGCGACGGATGTGATCTGTAATTGTTGTGCTCCTGCGTTCCGCTATTGTCAGTGTCAATTTCCAGTTCTTGTAATAGTCCCTGAAAAGCTTCAATGTCGTCTTTGCAACGTCCTGCTAAAATAATATTTCTTAAATGTTCAGGCAATTTCATTAAGCAAATGCGGATGAGTTCTGAGGGGCTATATGGGTTTGAAAGATACTGATTCTTGTGCAACATGTCTTCAAAATATTTCACAAGACTGGAAAATTCAGATTGTTCGAAATGTTTCATCATTATGATGCTATGTTTTACTCGGTCTTGTGTAGCTTGAGACCAATATGCTGAGAGGAAGGCATGATAAAAATCTCCTTCACTGTGACAATCGCGAATGACCGATCGCATTCTTACAGCTGGTTCATTCTCCAAGTAGCCACACATAAATTCTAATCTGTGCTGCAATGAGCAGTTGGGTGGAAAACAATGAGAGAATTGATGGAGCCACGCTTGTGGATGAATGTCGTTGCCAGAATTCTTAAACGTTTTGAATTTACGTGTAGTAATGAACAGCTTATAGTCAAAATCATCATGTCGGCGAGTCGCATGTCGGTCATTGTTACGTCGTGTCGGCTGTTCAATCTCAAAATTCGGTGCACATTGCCAATTTCTTTCATAATTTCCGAAATGCGCTGTGTTATTATTTTGTGGCTGTTCCGTATTTCTATGTCCCTCTTCCCGTATTGGGTCGCGAGTGTCCTCTGAAATACGTAATTCTTGTACTACTTGTGCCAACTGATCTTGCACTTCCCGGATTTCTCTTTGGTGTTGCGTATTAATTTGATTCTGATTTTGTTTGAATTTCCTAATCTGTTCGCACTCTTCTGTGTCATTAAAGACTACCGGTTTTGTGTCATTCAGATTATCATCTACCTTCGTAGATAAATTATTTAGCTGATCCGAAAGTTCAACTACTTTCTCTGATAATGAACTAATTTCCTCCATGTGTCTTTCTGAACCAATTTTCAGAGTATCTACAGTGTCCTTTAAGTTTTCCTGAGTTTTTGCAAGTTGCGTAACCGAATCGGTAGATGCAACTGAGTCAATTTTAGCTTGCAAGGTCTCATGATTTTCATGAACAATAATTTGCAGTTCTTTTATGGCTGCTTCGTGATTCTGTAATGCATTTTCATGCCGCGAAAAAATAGGTTGAAAATGCTCACAAATTTGTGTTTTTACGTCTTTACAGACTTTTTGACATTTCGATTCGATTTTATGTAACTCAGTAGTCAAATCTTCACGTGTTTGTTCAAGCGTGGTGTGAAGATTTTGTTCCATTGCGTCTAACTGTTGCTGTGTTTGTCTCTGATGTTGTTCCATTGTGTGTAACTTTTGAAGCTTTTGCTGTGTTTGTCTCTGATTTTGTTCCATTGTGTCTAACTTTTGAAGCTTTTGCTGTGTTTGTCCCATTTGTTGTATTAATTGTAATAACAATGCATTGGTGTCTGAAACATGTTCCTCAGTGCTTTTCGGCAGTGAATTTGCACCGGCAACATTCACATTTTGACAAGCGGAAAATGTGTCTTGACTCATTTGAGAAAACGGTGAGAACCCAAAACCTGAGTCTACAGTATTTGCGAGATCGTGTCGTGTCATTTCGGCTTCCTGAGGCGAGCTATTGCCGACCGATCGATCGATTATGCTTCCCTGTTCTCTACTTGTTTCATTGTCTACGCCATTATTTGACGCCCGCTCCATTTCCCTATGCACAGTTACCAAATTACTACTTTGAATGTCTGTTAATTCATTACACAGTGGTGCTGATAAGCTACGCTCGTCGTCACTATTATTTCTCAGTTTACTTTGTAGCCTAGTGTTACGTTTTTCACACGCCATTATTGTCACAATATTTCACACGATAACACAGAAAAGCACAATTTGAAGAGCAAAAACAAGAGAACACATTAACATAGCACTGAAAATAATATCTAGTTAATTGCAGCAGCGAAATACTTGGTGCAAATCTACATGCGTGCCACACCTGTTTTACTGTACAACAATGAAAGACTGCAACTACAAAGGAGATACTCTCTACAATTACGCGCTAGCAATAAACAAAATCTACACTAATTACACAAACTACAAGAAAAAATCAGAAGATTCCAGTGAGGTATCCTCGGCTAAGGGTCGACATATGAAACTTCCCCTTTGAACAATTATAAATGACTGTGCTTAAACTGACACAATATTTTTAGCGCAACGCAATCTGACTTTCAAAAAAAATACCTACAAAAGAATGGCCCTGACTAACATTAAACTATACCTTTCACAAATCACTTACCTCACAAAAATCTTCGCTACTCAAGCTACTGCAATACAGCGAGCGCCACTACTGCCAGCTAAATAAAAGATTCAAAGTACTGAAGGCACTAACTACTGATAGGCATAGTTGGCAAATGAAAGATATTAATAGAGAACAAACAATGTATTTACCTTGATATCATCATATATAAATATAGCAGTTCATGACAAATTTCAAAACTCCGCCATCTCTCTCCCCACATCCACCACTGCTGGCGGCTCACTTCCCACTGCCCAACGCTACGCGCTGTTCACAGCCAGCTGCCTAACACTACAATGGCGAGTACTACAACAATGCAAAGCAGCCACAGACTGCACACAGCACAGCCAGTGATTTTCATACAGAGGTGGCGTTACCAATAAAAAAACCTAAACAGCCTACTTACAAGACGACAGATAGTTCAGTCTCCGTTTTAACCTAGCACTCGCCTTTCAATGATGTGGAGTTTGTCAGAAACGAGAAATGATACGGTTTCCATGTTAAACTGTAGGTGACCTTTCCCTGGTTGGATAACAGGTTTAGGTTTAGGACACGCAAGTCACCAAAGTCCACAGAGTTTTCACTAACAAATGGGTTCAAATGGCTCTGAGCACTATGGGACTCAACTGCTGAGGTCATTAGTCCCCTAGAACTTAGAACTAGTTAAACCTAACTAACCTAAGGACATCACAAACATCCATGCCCGAGGCAGGATTCGAACCTGCGACCGTAGCGGTCTTGCGGTTCCAGACTGCAGCGCCTTTAACCGCGCGGCCACTTCGGCCGGCTTTTCACTAACAGATAGACTGGTTCGCGAGGTAGGTTTGTGAATGTGATTTATACCATTGCGCAAGAAAAGTCTCCGGCCGTAGATACTTTGTATTATCCATGCGAAGCCCTGGAGGGAGGGTAGTATTTAATGAAACTATAATAGCCGCAATACCTTCTCAGCCCAAAGGTGGCAACGATTATATACGGCTATCGCAAATGATTCATTCGTTTCCAGAGCTCTATATTTCCCAAAGTACACTCCTGGAAATTGAAATAAGAACACCGTGAATTCATTGTCCCAGGAAGGGGAAACTTTATTGACACATTCCTGGGGTCAGATACATCACATCATCACACTGACAGAACCACAGGCACATAGACACAGGCAACAGAGCATGCACAATGTCGGCACTAGTACAGTGTATATCCACCTTTCGCAGCAATGCAGGCTGCTATTCTCCCATGGAGACGATCGTAGAGATGCTGGATGTAGTCCTGTGGAACGGCTTGCCATGCCATTTCCACCTGGCGCCTCAGTTGGACCAGCGTTCGTGCTGGACGTGCAGACCGCGTGAGACGACGCTTCATCCAGTCCCAAACATGCTCAATGGGGGACAGATCCGGAGATCTTGCTGGCCAGGGTAGTTGACTTACACCTTCTAGAGCACGTTGGGTGGCACGGGATACATGCGGACGTGCATTGTCCTGTTGGAACAGCAAGTTCCCTTGCCGGTCTAGGAATGGTAGAACGATGGGTTCGATGACGGTTTGGATGTACCGTGCACTATTCAGTGTCCCCTCGACGATCACCAGTGGTGTACGGCCAGTGTAGGAGATCGCTCCCCACACCATGATGCCGGGTGTTGGCCCTGTGTGCCTCGGTCGTATGCAGTCCTGATTGTGGCGCTCACCTGCACGGCGCCAAACACGCATACGACCATCATTGGCACCAAGGCAGAAGCGACTCTCATCGCTGAAGACGACACGTCTCCATTCGTCCCCCATTCACACCTGTCGCGACACCACTGGAGGCGGGCTGCACGATGTTGGGGCGTGAGCGGAAGACGGCCTAACGGTGTGCGGGACCGTAGCCCAGCTTCATGGAGACGGTTGCGAATGGTCCTCGCCGATACCCCAGGAGCAACAGTGTCCCTAATTTGCTGGGAAGTGGCGGTGCGGTCCCCTACGGCACTGCGTAGGATCCTACGGTCTTGGCCTGCATCCGTGCGTTGCTGCGGTCCGGTCCCAGGTCGACGGGCACGTGCACCTTCCGCCGACCACTGGCGACAACATCGATGTACTGTGGAGACCTCACGCCCCACGTGTTGAGCAATTCGGCGGTACGTCCACCCGGCCTCCCGCATGCCCACTATACGCCCTCGCTCAAAGTCCGTCAACTGCACATACGGTTCACGTCCACGCTGTCGCGGCATGCTACCAGTGTTAAAGACTGCGATGGAGCTCCGTATGCCACGGCAAACTTGCTGACACTGACGGCGGCGGTGCACAAATGCTGCGCAGCTAGCGCCATTCGACGGCCAACACCGCGGTTCCTGGTGTGTCCGCTGTGCCGTGCGTGTGATCATTGCTTGTACAGCCCTCTCGCAGTGTCCGGAGCAAGTATGGTGGGTCTGACACACCGGTGTCAATGTGTTCTTTTTTCCATTTCCAGGAGTGTATTACATGTACAAAATATAATGAGGTGACAAAAGTCATGTGATTCTTCCTAATATTCTTCTTCCCGGAATAGTGCAATAGCTCGATGTCGCATGGGCTCCATGAGTCGTTGGAAGATCCCTGCTGAAATTCTGAGTCATGCTGCCTCTGTAGCTTAGGAATATGTTGCCTGCGCAGAATTTTGTGCACGAAGCGACCTCTCGATTAGGTCCCATTTCGGGCGATCTGGGTAGCCAAGTCATTCGCTCGAATTGTCCAGAATGTTCTTCAAACCACTCACGAGTAATTATGGCCCGGTGACATGGCGCATTATCATCCACAAAAATTCGATCGTTGTTTGGGAACGTTAAGTTCCTGAAAGGCCGCAAATAGTCCAGAACATAACGATTTCCAGTCAATGATTGTTCAGTTGGACCAGAGGACCCAGTCCATTATATGTAAATGTCGCCCCCACCATTATGTGCCCATCACCAGTTTGCACAGTGCCTTGAGTTGACAGCTTGGGTCCATGGCTTCGTGAGATTGTGCCATACTAGAACCCAACCATGAGCTCTTACCACCTCACCTGACCAGGCCACAGTTTTCATGTCGACTGGATTCCAGTCGGTACGGTCACGAGCCCAGAAGAGGCCCTGCAGACGATGTCATGCTGTTAGCAAAGGTCTTCGCTTCAGTCGCCTGCTGCCGTAGCCCATGCATGGGGGCTTAATTAAAATAGAATGCAAATAATTTTAATTTTTTGCTTCAGTAGCTGTCTGTTCGGTTACGAAGTCTCGTAACGGTTGGCCCTGACTAGTATTATTACGCAATCTGACTGCATAGAACAACAAAGAATGAAATGGAAATTTTCATTAACACAATTAATTAATTAAGTCCCCAGCAACTATAAAACCTACGAAACCAAAGCACAAGTGTAACTGTTCTGTGTGTGGAAGTATGACTCGACGTACGCATCTGGCACGGTTCTTCTTCAATAACACAAGAAATTTTAAATATCATTTATACTGAATTAATTAAAGAAAATAAAAATACCATAATTACTCAAGAAAATCAGAATTACACTCTAATACAAGAACACAAGCCAGATGCTTTGTTGACTGAACCTGTAATGACGCATTATTTAAAACATGGAAATAATGAAAAATAAATCAAGTTTCGTTACCTTCATATATTGACCAAAATCACTCTAATCATTACAATATATCTCCACACCGACTCGCTATTACCACATCTCAACAAGAACTTTTCAGTATCACATCTCAGCAAGCACTCTCTACTAGCACATCTCAACAAACACTCTCTGCTACGAGTTCTTAACAAGCACTGACTACCACGAGCTCTCCCCAAGCACTGACTACTACGAGTTCTCAATAATCACCGCCAGTGGAGGCGGCGGAACAATACTCTCTAGCGCGATCTCTGGCGCTGTGGCTCAGTGTAGCCACCTTTCATATGCCCTTCCTCCACGGCTAGAATTTGATGGTATTTTTGCCAGCATTGGTGGTGAAAATACCACCAAATTCGTCAAAAAATACAGACAAAAATAAAAGATAATATTAATGCGTAAATATCATATAACTAGATAAAATTTTGGCTTTGCACTGACCTTTCAATAACCTAATATATAAAATACAGTAAGCAATACAAATTCTTTCATACATGTGACTTTACATAACAGTTTACACAAGTATTATGTGGTTAAACAGTTCAATCAATAGCGTCAGCAATGACGAATATGTGCAGGTAAGAGTCTCATAACTTTTCACAAACAGTAATACACAAAAAATCAGTTTATACAAATATTCACATAAACGCTTTCCATAGCTCAAGAATAAGCAGTTGACAGTTCCAGCAGTAGCACCCAGCAATGGTCAACAGGTGCAAAAACCAACAAGTGACATTTTTTCAGTAGAAACAGTCCATCAGTGGCACCCAGTAATGTTGAATAGGTGCAGACACCAACAAGTAACACCATTTCAGTATAAGCAGTTCCATTAGTGGCACCAGCAATGTTGAACAGGTGCAGACACCCACAAGTAACATCTTTTCAGTAGAAGCAGTCCATCAGCGGCACCCAGTAATGTTGAATAGGTGCAGACACCAACAAGTAACACCATTTCAGAATAAGCAGTTCCATTAGTGGCACCAGCAATGTTGAACGGGTGCAGATATCAACAGGTGACATCTTTTCAGTAGAAGCAGTCCATCAGTGGCACCCAGCAATGTTGAGCAGGTGCAGACACCAACAAGTAACACCATTTCAGTATGAGCAGTTCCATTAGTGGCACCAGCAATGTTGAACAGGTGCAGACACCAAGTAACACCATTTCAGTATAAGCAGTTCCATTAGTGGCACCAGCAATGTTGAACGGGTGCAGATATCAACAGGTGACATCTTTTCAGTAGAAGCAGTCCATCAGTGGCACCCAGCAATGTTGAGCAGGTGCAGACATCAACAGGTGACATCTTTTCAGTAGAAGCAGTCCATCAGTGGCACCCAGCAATGTTGAGCAGGTGCAGACACCAACAAGTAACACCATTTCAGTATAAGCAGTTCCATTAGTGGCACCAGCAATGTTGAACAGGTGCAGATATCAACAAGTAACACCATTTCGGTAGAAGCAGTCCATCAGTGTCACCCAGTAATGTTGACCAGGTGCTGACCGCAGTCCATAAAATTCACTATCACTAATCACACTGTTCATCAGCAGAAATTAAACATGCCCTAGTGGCACCAATCATGTAGAAAAAGTGCAAACAACAGTCCATAATATTCCCTATCACTAATCACACAGTTCAGGCATGAACAATAGTTTGAATGCACATACAAATGCTTTACACACTAAACATATAAATTCTAATAAACACACAAATGATATCAGATAATTGTCACATTAACTATTACAATACACAAATAGCAGTAAACCTATAATATTTATGGGTGTCAGTGCAAGCCACAACAAACAAGTAAAATAATATTTAGGAGATAGGTTGGGATCACTTCTCTGGGATTATAAAAGGAAGACACACAAAACACACTCACTCATCTTTCATCCACATTTAGTGCTACTGTGTAGTTGAATAGTTTTAACTGTGTAAATGCAATTCTGTCAAAATTTTATGTTCATCATGTGTATCAAGTAGTAGTGGCAGCAATGTATAACATTCAATAATAGTTAGTCAACGTCATAGTCATCATGTCAAGACCAATGTTTGCCAAGCCAGATCAAAATGTACGGTTGCTGAACAACTGTCAGTGAGCCAAGATATGCAATTACTTCCTCTCTCCAAAATAAAGTATATACTGCTTAGTGATTTAACAAAGTGTGTGTGTAGACAATATTCTTTCTACTTGAGTATTCTAGTCTGCCATCTTCATCCTCCTTGTTCCATATAGACCAACAAAAAAAATATGCTCCTCACTTACTTCACCTCTTATCCACCAGAACTCCAATAATCATCAGCATAACATAATCTCAATACTTCAATAATACCTCTTCAATACGTCGATCATCAATATCATTTACCTTACCTCTTGTCCACGAAAACTCCAATAATCATCAACTTCACATAATCTCAATACCTCAATCATACCTCTTCAATACGTCGATATATATAAACCTCAGCACCAATATCATTTCACTTCCATAACAACTCTTTCCTCTAATCAGTCTCCTCGAACAAGTACAGACAAAATCCTAGTGCAACTTCAATTCAGCATCCCATACAATCCGAAGACACAGTGTCCACACACAACCCATGTGTAATCCATCTGACCCAAATTTTCTACTCATTATAAATTATAAGATACATTTTGGTTCCTTGTCCATCATTAAATAAAAGAAATGCATACATGACCTCTAACAGCCTTTAATTTGAATAACTTTCAGTAAGTAAGTACGATTACGGAGTGTGAATGATCATAATATTTCACAGTGTGTACACCACTTCAAAAATTATGGCAAACAGAAGCAAACATGTGGAGTATTTCTTGTGTTAAGTGTCACTTCCTGTTTCAATTACTCACGAAAAATGCAGTGTAATAACTGTCAATGGTCTAACCTAGTGTTGGTATGTCATGTCGTTAGCTTCCTTCCTATTAGCATAAATTTATACAGCTTCCATAAAACCTCCAGCTCATGTGGCTTCTATGAAGTTTCTCGTACTAATGTCGTTCGTCGAATTATAGCAGTTCATTTTCTTATCTTAAAAATATCAGGCACTGAGCGTAAGCAAAACATGCAATAGCGAGTAAATATACCAGTAGAGAACAGAATGTCAACAAGTGGATGCAGCACAATTCCTACAACGAGGCTCTGCCAAGCAAACAATCTATAATTAACACCATAGTGTGGCCTAAACTCCATGTACGTACACCTCATATCAGCATTTCTATACGCCAAATTAAAGAGTAGTTATGACAAAAAAACAGAAATGTGTAAATATGCAATCCATACGCAAAGCAGCAAGTACATATCTTATATAATAAACAGGTCATTAGCATTATAGCATAGGCAAATAAATGTTCATATGTAATCTTAATAAGTAAACATGAAGGCGCAAGCAGATAAATCACAAAGTATAACCTACATACATAACCAAAGTCAGCACAATTAATCAGTCGACAATTACAATTTAAATAAATAAGCACAGCAGGCACATAATAAAAAAATATGACATCAGTGAAAAAGCATAGCAGCCAAGCGATGCATAATATACGCAAGTAATAACACTGTTCATTAATAAAACATTGTCAAAATCAGTAAATGTACACAAGCACGTCGCTTCACAAGTAAATTCATAGAACATGAAATTTGGCACAAAGTATGAGTCACGTAATCGCGAGCAGCAAATTACATCTAAAATACGTACCTAAGTGGAATTATGTTACCTGAAAGATAAACTCAATTAACAGTTACCTTTTTTAATTTATTACTTTTTTTTCTTCGAAATTACATTCTTCCTGAAATTTTCTCCATAGTAAGTCGTCTTAACGTCGGACATGCACAGAATTTACCTGAAAGTCTTAAATATTTTATACAACCGTATCCTGAAAAATACTGAACGTTAATAACATAATTTATAAAGTCACCATAGCTTTATACAGAATTTAGTCGGAGAAATTAGACTGTGTATTTTTTTACGGCTGTCAGTGCATTCGCACTGAGCGCTCGATCAGCTGTAGGCGCGTGACGTACGAAGTGATTGTTTGCGGTCAACGACAGCCTTGTGCGGCGCGCAGACTGACTGTTGCTTTGAGTATGTGCCGCCGCCAAAACACAGCGCGGTATCCTTGCATTCTCTGTGTGTTTACGTAGCTGTTAGTTTCTCACAAGTATGTCATTCCACAAAAATTTTAACGTTAGATATGTGATGTACTCCCTTAGAGCGTCGAGATTTAAGAGTTTCTACTTGAACAGTGTTATGATTTTGCGAACTCTATATGGACCGTTATAAAGCAGAAAAAATTTGCGACACAAGCCTTTTCCTTTATGAGACAAACGATGAGACTTAATTAACACCTTTTGACCAACTGACAAAATTTTTAAACGACCAGGACGTTTAGCTGATTTCTCTCTTCTTGCAGCCGCAGACGCAATATTTCGTAGAGCCAGGTTGACAACTTCAGAATGCCGCAGTTTCCGTGAAGGCGGAAAAGGAACGATTTCAGAAATGCGATTTGTTGGTACTTTATTTTTTAATATCAATAAAGGCGGTAAAGAAGTTGAGTCATTAGGAAGTTCATTCAGAATGTTTTGAAAAATATGAAGATACTGATCCCAAGTTCTGTGATTCTGATGACAATAAAGACGGCACAATTTATTGATTTCCTTCATCCATCTCTCTGAAGCGTTAGATTGAGGGTGAAAAAGTGAAATGAAAATTGGTTTAATCTTACGACGCCGTAGAGTACGAAGCCAAATTTTAGAGCGAAACTGTGATCCATTATCTGATATAACCTTATCAACATGACCAACTTCTTTAAGAAAATGTTTGATGAAAGCATTAGGTACTGAACGAGCTGTTGCTTTGCGTAAAGGTGTAAAACACACATATTTTGATGTCAATTCCACTGCTACGAAAATGTACGCAAAACCATTAGTAGAACGTACCACTGGACCAAACAAATCAACTGCAGCCATCTCCTTTAATTTCGCTGGAATGATAGGAAACAACGGTGCTCTGTGAGAAACAGTTGGCGGCTTGGCATTTTGACATAATTTGCATTTGGCAAGAACAGATCGAATACGTTTTTCCATATTACTGAAGTAGCAATTTTCTCGTAATTTATGAAAGCATTTTCTGGGACCAAAGTGAGCATAACTGAAATGTGTGTACCAAATCAATTTATTGACCCACTCATCAGGAATGCAAACTAACCAAATCAACTGCAGCCATCTCCTTTAATTTCGCTGGAATGATAGGAAACAACGGTGCTCTGTGAGAAACAGTTGGCGGCTTGGCATTTTGACATAATTTGCATTTGGCAAGAACAGATCGAATACGTTTTTCCATATTACTGAAGTAGCAATTTTCTCGTAATTTATGAAAGCATTTTCTGGGACCAAAGTGAGCATAACTGAAATGTGTGTACCAAATCAATTTATTGACCCACTCATCAGGAATGCAAACTAACCAAACAGAGTTGTCGACCGATTTTCGTTTGAAAAGAATGTCATTGCGAACTAAATAATACTGTCTGATCGCTACGCTTTCCTTTCTCCTCCACTTCTCCTTAATGTCCTTCCAGATGGGATCCTTATTTTGCTCCTTAGCGATGTCCTGGAGCGAAGAAGAAATAAAATTCTCAAACGCAACACCTTGAATGTACATCAAACAATAATGGTTTTCTTTGCAGTCCTCTTCAGCACTTTGTTTCAAACCCATAGGTGCACGTGATAAAGCATCAGCAACAATATTTGAAGATCCCTGTATGTATCAATACTAAAATCAAATTCCTGTAGGTACAACGCCCATCGTGACAATCTGCCATGAGTTAATTTTGTCGACATAAGAAATTCCAAAGCTCGATGATCAGTGTAAGCCTTAGTATGTCTACCGAACAAAAATGTGCGAAATTTTGTGAAAGCCCAAACAACAGCCAAAGCTTCAAGTTCCGTAATCGAATAATTCTTTTCGGATTTAGAGAGAACACGACTTCGAAACGCAATAGTCTTCTGTACTACAACGCCGTTTTCTTCTATCTCTTGAAATAAATGTGCACCTAGGCCTTTGTATGATGAGTCCGTCGCCAAACAAAAATCTTTAGATAAATCCGGATGTGAAAGAAGTGGAGCAGCAACTAAAGCGTCACGAAGTTGTTCAAATTCTGATTGAGCTTCCTCATCCCAACACCAATTAGAATTTTTTCCAGATAATTCACATAAACGAGGTGTGGCCAAATTGTCCAATCTAACAAAGCGTCTAAGAAAATTACAGACACCAAGGAAACTACGAACATCACGTTTTGTGGTAGGAACAGCATAATTACGAATAGCGTCTAGTTTCTCTGGATCAGGGAGAATACCTTCTGTAGAAATAAGGTGACCGAGAAATTTCACCTGAGAACGACCAAATTCAGATTTTTCCAAGTTCACTGTCATGCCAACTCGTGCAAAAATACGTAATAATGAATCCAAAATTTAGTTATGCTCACTCCAAGAACGTTTAGCAATAAGAATATCGTCAACATATGAAGTAATATTGTCGCGAAGATAAACAGGTAAAATTTCATTTAAGCTACGAATGAATGCTGCTGAAGATACAGTAAGTCCAAACGGTAATTTCCGAAACTGGTAACAGTTACCAAAGGCTAAAAAGGCAGTATATTTTCTACAGTCAGGGTGGAGTTCTATTTGCCAAAAACTTGCGCGCATATCAATCGTGGATAAAACTTTAATTCCATGGAAATGTTGAAGAAGTTCATCTAAATTTTGTGGACAGTCAGTTTCAGGAATAATAATATTATTTATCTGTCTGGAATCCAGAACCAAACGAATTGACCCATCCTTTTTAAGAACAACGTGTAATGGGCTGGTATAAGGGCTGACTGCTGGCTCAATAATGCCCTGATCTAACATGTATTGAAGTTCATTCTTAACCTTGTCTCTGTAAGCCAAAGGAATAGCGTACGTTTTCCCGCGAAATGGTGTGTGTTCTTTTACTTTAAATAAATATTGTAAGCCTTGTATAGTTCCTGTGTGATGACTAAACACTGTAGCATGTGAAGTCAAAATATGGTGCAGCTCTTCTCTTGCAACGTCATCTGGCACTTCAGCTTTTTTAAGCTTTTCATTAATTAATTCTTCGCTGCTAATTATATCCTCCATCGCGTCTCTGTATCTATTGTCATTGTCATGAATAAACACACTGTCGTCATAATGCTCAACGAAAACATCAGAAGTAAGAAACCTTAAACATTTTGTATCTGATTCAGATCTTGCTAAACACTCGAAAAATTTCAAACATTTCGGCATTCCGGCAACAGTCAAATTCACACTTCCTTCTTTAAAGTTCAAAATTGCCTTATGTGTGTTAAGAAACTCCATACCTAATATAATCTGTGTACTGAGTAATGGAACAATAATAAAATTAGCAGACAATTCGTATCCTTGACAAATGAAATTTAGGTTGGTCTGTTGTTTAACTTCCACACCTTTTCCAGAAATCGCTCCTCGAATTGTAGTTTTAGAAATAGGTAACACAGGACAGGCAGTAGTTCTTTCACATATACGAAAAACTGATTCACTAATGACGTTCAATGGGCTCCCAGAATCTAGAACTGCAGTGAACTTATTCTTACCCACACATAGTTCAATAACAGGATGTAAAAATGCGTCTACATTATTTTCCTTTTCGCCTAGCAAAATGTCTCTCATATCTTCCAGGCGTACGTAGTGTAAAGTTGTAGTGTCATTACTTTCTGAACCGTCTATATTGCTGCCAGAAGCCGAAGCTGCAAGTCATGGTCGATTGTTTGCGTCACGTCTTTGATTATTCCCGTCATTTCGCGGATCAATTTCTACTATTTCCACGTGTCTCTCTGAATTTCTGTCACGCGGAGGATGCCAATTAGGTCCTTCCTGTCTGTTAGATGCAAATTCTTGGTTGTGTCTGTTATTAAAATTTCTGTTTTCCTGTCTGTCTGCATAACCACTTCTTGTATAATTTCGACTGTCACTTCTGAAATTACTGTTAGACCTACTACCCTGGTTATTTCTGTAGTAAGAATTTCTATTACTGTATGGATAATTTCTGTCTTGATGATACCGATTACTGTTTCCGTATGATTGATCATTCCGGTACGAATTACCGTTATTATAATTGTCTGTGTAATTTCTGTTAGAACGTCTGTTATTGTCATAAGGCTGGTATCTATTGTCCTGTCTGTTACGTCTGTCATTCTCAAAATTACCCATATAACGCCCGTTCCGATCACTATCCCTTTTCTCTGAAAATCTATTGTAATTACTGTTACTGAAAAAGTTACAAGAAGTCCCGTCGTCGTTGTCATACTCAAGTTCTTGTAACAAAGTCTTAAAAGTCTCAATGTCGTCTTTACATCTTCCGGCTAAAGCAATTTGTCGTATGGATTGTGGCAGCTTAGTTAAACAAATGCGAATTAATTCAGTCGGGCTATAAGGGTTGGACAGGAACTGATTCTTTCGAATCATGTCTTCAAAGTATTCTGCCGGTGTGCGGAACTCAGACTGTTTAAAATTACGCTGCATAATCAGACTATGTTTGACTCTGTCTTGTGTGTTTTCGGACCAATATGCCGATAGAAATGCATGATAAAAATCATTCAGATTATTACAATCTCTAATGAGTGCGCGCATCCGCGTCGCTGGTTCGTTTTCTAAATATCGACACATAAATTCCAGTTTGTGACTTAGTGGCCAATTTGGTGGGAGTGCATACATAAATTGATCTAACCATGCACATGGAAGTATGTCATTCTTAGAATTGCGGAAGATCTTAAATTTCCGAACAGTCAAAAAGTGTTTATAGTCAAAGTTTTCGCCTCGTGGCGACAAAGACCTACCGCGTCTGTCCCAGTTTGAATGTCGATTATTGTCAAGTTCGCGCGCCTGGCGCTCTCTTGTTGCATCCCGTAAATGAAACAAATTATTTTCTTCAAACCCCTCTGCTATCTGTGATTCCAAATTTCTTTTGCTGTCTTTTCCTACAATTTCCCCTTCAATTTGTTTGACTTGCTTTCGTAATGCCTCAACTTCCCTTTTAACGCGTTCATTAAATTTTCCCTGATTTTCAACATGTTTATTTATGTTCTGGTACTCTTCGGTTTCTGCAAATGGTAATGGAGCTGTATCATCCGAATCTCTGTCCCCATGTAAACTAAGATTTGTCAATTTATCTGAAATCTCCTCAACTCTTTCCGATAAGTCACCTATTTTTTCTTTCTGTTTACTTACGTCTTCCGTAAGTGTCGCGACTCGGGTTTCAGTATTGACACATTTGGTAGTTAACTGTTCATATTGTTGTGTTAGATTATTTATTCTGTCATTTGGTACGGATTCCTCGATTCTCTCAAATATTTCTTCCTTATCTTTTGCACGTTGTAAATTTAACTCTGAAAATTTCTGTACTATCACGCGATCTCTTTCTTCCTGTTCTCTATCCTGTTCCCTTTGTCTAATCTCTACTGCAATTAATCTATTATTGTGAGAATTCAAAATCGGTTGTACTTCTTCTCTAATTTCTTTCTTTAATTCATCTTTCATGTTTTTGAAACATGTCCCTATTCGCGAATCTAACCGTGTTTCCATTGTTTTTAATTCAGATCCTAACTGTGATCCCAGTGAGTCTAACCGTGTTTCCATTGTTCCCATATCAGTTTCTAATCGTGTTGCCAAAGTTCCCATCTGTGATCCCAGTGAGTCTAACCGTGTTTCCATTCGTGCTCCCAAATTTAATACAGCACTCGTCAACTGCTCCATATCTTCTGTCGTTAATCTCGTATTCAGTGAATTTTCTGATTGAGAAAAATTTTGAAATGGTTCCGGACTATTTTCCCGACTTATTAAATTGTTTTCCACTTCATTATTCACCATACTGTTGTCCTGTGTTGGCGAGTTCGCCATGTCAACAATTTCGTCATTCTGACTATCCATCATTTTTGCCTTTTTCATTGATCGCGTAATCATTTACAAAATATACAAAACTCGTCACTATATGAAAATTACACACAATGACGCTTTATCTCCAACAATACCAATCACACGAAATGTTTCCCTCAAACACGATTAATCGAACAATTGAAATAATTGCACTAAATTATCAAACCCGTAGACAAGACAACAAAAAAAAAAAATTTTGCAAAATACCATTAGTAGACTGCCAATTACCAAATATACACATGCAATATAGACTACAATTACTAAACTACAAATTACTACAACAATACTACTGTCTACTATTTTTACAATCAGAAGAATTCCAAGGGACGATCCGAAGCAGCGGTCGCCACGTGCATGGGGGCTTAATTAAAATAGAATGCAAATAATTTTAATTTTTTGCTTCAGTTGCTGTCTGTTCGGTTACGAAGTCTCGTAACGGTTGGCCCTGACTAGTATTATTACGCAATCTGACTGCATAGAACAACAACAAAGAATGAAATGGAAATTTTCATTAACACAATTAATTAATTAAGTCCCCAGCAACTATAAAACCTACGAAACCAAAGCACAAGTGTAACTGTTCTGTGTGTGGAAGTATGACTCAACGTACGCATCTGGCACGGTTCTTCTTCAATAACACAAGAAATTTTAAATATCATTTATACTGAATTAATTAAAGAAAATAAAAATACCATAATTACTCAAGAAAACCAGAATTACACTCTAATACAAGAACACAAGCCAGATGCTTTGTTGACTGAACCTGTAATGACGCATTATTTAAAACATGGAAATAATGAAAAATAAATCAAGTTTCGTTACCTTCATATACTGACCAAAATCACTCTAATCATTACAATATATCTCCACACCGACTCGCTGTTACCACATCTCAACAAGAACTTTTCAGTATCACATCTCAGCAAGCACTCTCTACTAGCACATCTCAACAAACACTCTCTGCTACGAGTTCTTAACAAGCACTGACTACCACGAGCTCTCCCCAAGCACTGACTACTACGAGTTCTCAATAATCACCGCCAGTGGAGGCGGCGGAACAATACTCTCTAGCGCGATCTCTGGCGCTGTGGCTCAGTGTAGCCACCTTTCACCCATTAACGCCAAATTTCGCCGCACTGTCCTAACGGATATGTCGTATGTCCCATATTGATTTCTGCTGTTATTTCACTCAGTGTTGCTTGTCTGTTAGCACTGACAACTCTACGTAAACGCCGCTGCTATCGGTCGTTAAGTGAGGGCCGTTGGCCACTGCATTATCCTTGGTGACTGGTAACGCCTGAAATTTGGTATTCTCGGCATATGCTTGACACTGTTGATCTCGGAATGTTGAAGTCCTAACGCTTTCCGAAATGAAATGTCCCATGCCTCTAGCTCCAACTGCTATTCCGTGTTCAAAGTCTTAATTTTTATTGTGTGGCCATAATCATGTCGGACACGTTATCTCATGAATCACCTGAGTAAAAATGACAGCTCCACCAGTGCACTGCCATTTTATACCTTGGTGTATGCGATACTACCTCCATCTGTATATATGCTGAGAGGCATATGAGAGGCCCGTTCTGAGGTCATGATTCAGTCTGTTCGAGGCTGCTGCACAGCAACTGCACTGAACGGACTTGCTGAACTATGCCGCGCCACGGACGTCGTCGACGTGTGTGTCATCGTGCTACTGTCTTCAAGCGGATTAAGAGGCATGATTTGACATTATGCTGTATGAGAATTAATAATGAAGGAGTGAAAGGAACTGTCCAAATTTCTCTCCTTTCTGATCATGTGAATTTGCAAAAAAAAAAAAAAAAAAAAAAAGGTTCAAATGCCCCTGAGCACTATGGGACTTAATTTCTGAGGTCATCAGTCGCCTAGAACTTAGAACTAATTAAACCTAACTAACCTAAGGACATCACACACATCCATGACCGAGGCAGGATTCGAACCTGCGACCGTAGCGGTTGCTAGGCTCCAGACTGTAGGGCCTAGAACCGCTCGGCCACTCCGGCCGGCTGTATTTGCAAGTTTTAAGTTTTCTTTTAGAGCATTTCATACAGATACAGTTGGACATAGTAATGGCAGGAGTGCTGTTGCTGTGGTGCGGTGTATACCTGCCTCTGTGGCCTGTCTTGAAAATTTTAATTAAAGAGATGTGATTGTGTGGAAGACTTTTCACATTTATGAGTTTGCAAACAACGATTGGGAGTCTACTTACCAACCCGATACTCCTCTGATGATTTTCACAAGGAATCGGAAGGACGTAGGTCCAGCTGTCTTTTGTCAACTCAGTCTGCATTTTGCTCTCTAAAAATCTATGAGTGCCCCTCTGGTCACACGACCCACGTCGAAACGGTAGTCAAGTTTTTTCATACCTTTTGTAGCAACATCTCGTCACTGGTCATCACAGCAGCACTGCTGTGTCCTCTCAGCTGTTCCAGTGTTCTCGGCAGTGTGTGGGGGAGGGGGGGGGGGAGGGGACGTAAACATGGTCCTTAATGTACACCTCCCCAAGGAAAATCTCGAAAGGCTTTAGGTCAGAACACCTGGGATGGGGCAGGGAGGGAGGGGGGCAAAGGAAGAAAGCCACATCATCCTCACCACAGCTTATGAAACTTTCCCTCACTTTGTTCATCAGTTTACAGGGACAACCAGTGTTTCTAAATTGTCAATATCAATGCTCTATTTGCATGGCGGTTCTTTTCCACAATCGCTTCTCAGTGTACACTGCACTGTTGTACCAGATGAATCTCTCGCATATTCCAACACAAAAAGACTCTCTAACTTTCTTTGTTGCCATTTTGTCGAGGCATTGCATTCGTTATGTCAGCTGATGGGCACAATGCGAACTCAGAGAATTTACAGTTCTGTTCATGCATCTGTCGTATTTGTACATGTATGAGGGTCAATCCAAAAGAAATGCACACTATTTTTGTAAAAATATAGTTTTCATTCTGCATGTGTGAAAGTTTTACAGTGTGTAGATACATCCTTCCCGCTTGTTTTCAAACGTAAATCAACATGTTCCCGTGAGTGGCGCCGTCACAGCATGTCATCAAGATGGCTGCTACACTTGACGTTCGTCAGAAGCAATGTGCTGTCATAGAATTCCTGTGCTGTGAAAACGAGTCAGTGGGAAACATTCACAAGAGGTTGAAAAAGGTGTATGGAGATGCTGCTGTCGATCGCAGTACAGTTAGTCGATGGGCAAGTAGGTTACGTGATGAAAGCGGGCACAGCAATATTGAGGATTGTCCTCACAGCGGCAGGCCTCGTACTGCGCACACTCCAGACAATGTGCAGAGAGTTAACGAATTGGTGGCTGCTGACAGACGCATCACAGTGAACGAATTGTCACGCTACGTTGGGATAGGGGAAAAGTGTTTGCAGAATACTGAAAGTGTTGGCGTTAAAAAAGGTAGTGCCAGGTGAGTTCCCAGGATGTTGACAGTGGCTCACAAAGAAACAAGAAAAACGGTATGCAGTGAACTTTTGGAACAGCACAAGAATGGTGGAGATGAATTTCTTGGAAGAATTGTGACAGGTGCTGAAACAAGGCTACATCATTTTTCACCAGAGACGAAGAGGCATCAATGGAGTGGCATCATGCAAATTCACCCGAGGAAAAAAAATTCAAAACCACACCTTCTGCTGGAAAAGTTATGGCTGCGGTGTTTTTCGATTCCGAAGGACTCTTGCTTGTGGACATCATGCCAAGTGGAACCACCATAAATTCTGATGCATATGTGACAACACTGAAGAAACTTCAAGCTCGACTGAGTCGTGTTCAACCACATCGGCAAAAGCAGGACGTTTTGCTGTTGCACGACAATGCACGGCTACATGTCAGTCAAAAAACCGTAGAAGCGATCACAAAACTCGGATGGACAACACTGAAACACCCGCTTTACAGTCCTGACCTGGCTCCATGTGACTATCATCTCTTTGGGCAACTGGAAGACTCTCTTCGTGGAACAAGGTTTCAAGATGTTGACTCCCTTGTGTATGCTGCCAAACAGTCAGTCCAACAGGTTGGTCCAGAATTTCACCGTGCGGATAAATAGGCGCTGGTTCCAAGATGGCGTAAGGCAGTTGAGAGGGATGGAAATTATGTGGAGAAATGAAAATATTGTTCCTAAAGGATGTATCTACACACTGTAAAACTTTCAACCATGTAGAATAAAAGATGAATTTAAAAAAAAATTGTGTGCATTTCTTTTGCAGTGACCCTCGTAATACTACGAAAAATATAGAACTTTGAAAACTAATCCTGTGCTTGCAGTCGCAGACGCGTGGAAGTGTAGTGAGAGGGAGTCACTAGTGGGCCATCGACGCAAATAGAGATCGCAAGCTGGCTCATGCGCAGAAAGGTTGTATGAGTGATGTCCACAATAAAATGCCCGGGGTAAATAGCGGAGTTGACGAGGACGAAACATTAAATGGACATGCGTTTCTGGAATCAATTTTATATAAATTCTTACGGAGGAAGCGATGACGGAATATGCGAGGTGATCGTGAGCTGCCGTAACAGTTGAATGGTCACAGTAAGACCCTAATTGTTATTGCATCCTCTTCTAGAGTCACAAAATTCTTATTTATATTTTGTAAATTTAGCATCGGTTGGCGTATATTAATACCACTTTCGTGCAGTGCTTCTTCCGAATGTTGCTGCACTCTATTTTCGTTTGCCTTTTAAGCATTTGCCGCTTCGCCGTTGAAAAGCAACACCAGTCAAATTTATTATTTCAATTAACTTTTTGAGCTTCATCAATTGTTAAGCTTGTTAAATTGTATCTTTATGCATAACTTTCCTCCTCACACTGCGCCAACGTGATTTCCCTGATAATTTTTAGTTATTGTTCATATGAAAAATGAGCTACACAACAGTGACAATGTTTTGTGCCAATGATTTAAAACTGAATGGCAGTACGTGTGGTAGCTTATTTGTCGTGCCCTCTGTAAGCTCGTCTGCCGCGTCTGTAAATTTATTTAAAAGAGTATTTTTTCAGTATGAAGTGCACGCTTGAGTACTTGGAAATTGTGTAGTAGCTTAGAAGTCCCGCGCGTGACCGAAGTCCAACGCCTACATTTCTTTAATGTAGTAAAACGTTCACCGCAGTGCACGGTTCATCAATAAGCACATCCAGTTTTCTTTTTTCGTTACGGTTCAGACATCTGATATAACTAGAACAATTATTAAGTTTTGTTCAGACGCATCCCGAAAAAACACATAACATCACCAATGTAGACAACTAATGCTACATATATGACTAGTACGTTTCCGCAAGAAATTGAGTTGGCAACATTACTACCAGAAAGGCAAGCAACGGTGAGTTACTATGAGCAACGCTGTGACCATATTTTTTTTTCTGAGGACTGAAACTGAGCCAACACAAACGACCATTGTACAGGTTTAAAAGTTTATGTGAAAAGTATTACGTCGCATCATGGACTGGATTTTCGCTGAACTATTACGTCCACACGTACCAGCAATAATTAACAGTAACAATATATACACATAAGCAAACTTCGTTCAATTTCCATGACTGCAGCTTTTTCAGTATCATGAGCATTGACAAACGTGTACCATATACTGTGAACAGCCTACCAGCACCAACGAAAATAGATACACTGTTTCACAACTGAGATTGTCGAATGTTTTCTCTCCATGTTTCAGTTCCTGTATGCAAGGGACCAGTCTGAGCACAGCTTGCTCTTTCACATGCCACATTATGAAACTTCAAAATGAAATACGCTCGTTGTTCCAGTAATCGCTATTACACAGCAAGTGCCGAAACTATGGAAATGAAGATTGTGTAAAGCATCTCTTGTCAGTCCTTAAAAGATACGATAACTGGTTGTGTGGTTTGCTCAGAAACAATAGGCTATTAAGTTTGCAAAACATGAAAATGGAATATGACGTTATCTTGTGTACCGTTACCTTCACTGAAAAATATGAAAGAAAAATGAGCTTGCCAGTAGAAGCACAATGCTACAGACATATTACAAGAACTCTTTCCATCGTATGTGGAACAAGAAAGACTTGTTCGACGGGTACGGAGCTCCTGATGTACTTCAGCAACAATCACAGCAAATCTGAAGTCAAAAGACTTAGGCATTCTTCTTCTCATTCTGACGTCCCAGGTTTAGGCTAAGATAAGCCTGTTCCGATTTCACCACTATATCCTCAGTCTTTCAACTGATCTGCTCTACAGATTTATAGTTTAAGACTTCCTCTGGCAACCTGGTGTCCGACACACGCATATCCTGTTCCTTGCATTCCTGTTCGTTCTATGCAGCTTCCTCTGCTACAGATTTCACATTTAATTCTGTTATTATGAAACCACGACTATTAGTGATTAAGTCTTCTCTGCTAAAAACTTTTACAGATCTGAGGAATTTCATTCGTGATGTTCCAAACAGCAAAAGATGTTTCTTTCCCGGAGACCAACATTCTACTCTGTACGAGAAAGTAGAGCTGCCTTTATTTTATAATATTTCATTTACCTCTCTTTCTTCATTTTTCCGTTTGAGAATTCTACCATGTTTTCCACATATCCTCTGATAGATCGTTTTGTACATAAAAACCGCGCCTTTTTATTTGTTCCAGACGCGTTTCGCCTTTAAGGCATCTTCAATGGAATCTAGAATGATACAGTTTTTTTTCGATAAGAGTTATCTGCAGATTATAACACACTTCACGTTTTTATACGTAAATAAGTACTTACAGTTATTATAATTTTTGGCCGGCGTCTGCGTTTCCTCTCATCTGGTCAAATGATGGAGGCTGCACTATGACCTCACTTACAAAACAGAAGCACATTTTTACGTTACGAACTTTTTTCAAATTTTTTCTTCACAATTTTCTTATTCTTTGGGCTAATTGGTGTGAAGCAATATTATTCTTATGTTGATGTTTGTTTTATTTTTCATGCTGTTATCCTCTTCATAGATTATGCCACACACAAGATACTGGTAATGAGAAACTTGCTGCAATATTCGGATATCGACTCGATGTTGTGGCCTTACTGATTCTTTTCCTAAGGAAGATTTGTGCGTTAGCTATGGTATTCTAGGTAACACTGCCAAAACTGACGCAAATATGTATAAATAGTTATTTTATTACATCAAGAGAGCACGCAAAAGCTTCCCTCGAGTCAACATCGTCAAAATTATTCGCAGGTACCTTCTGCTTCCTGTTGTGACGCATGTATACTAACAAATGCGAGGCGTAATTTCTCACTTTTGTTTACTGTTTTTTCCTAATTCGCTGCAGTATGTACTTCAACTTTTAATTCCTTCTAATAGAAAAAGTGAGAGTATGGCAAGTAGGCCAGGAGACAATATTTAGAAGTAGATGGTTATCCCAAGTCCTCAGACCTCTGTCAGCTTTCTTCCATAGGATATGGGTGCCTTCGCCCCTTCTCCCCACGCTTCCCTGTCCTCTTCTGACGTAGGTGCTGTTATGCTCCTGAACTTTATTTCCGTAGAAATGGTTATCGGGCGACCCGTCGGATGTCTTTGTGAAAATACTACGGTATTTCTTCGGCGCAACTGACTGACATCTTCAGGTACGAGGAACTCATTGCTGAGCTGTGGCTGGAACCTCCCATTTATGCCACTCTAACAAGTTGAGGGTTTGTATCACGATTTACTTCTAACTTTTTACACTTTTAGCAGTTCATTAGGACCACTCACTGTGAAAGTAGTACGGTTCACTACTTTGGCGATTTAGAACGAGAAGTTTTACGCCTCGTTGATGTACCGGTGCGTTGCAGCCCTGTACCCGAGCTGGCAGTTGTCATGTGATTAGCGTTCAAGCTCCGTAACGGTGGAACGTTGGCTCGATTTTCCCGCTCAAGTTTTTCTTTTTTTTTTAAATTTATGCTTTTCCCCACGATAGTCATATTATTACGTACACGTTACATTTGAATTTCCAGTGTAATTTGGTTGTTTGCTAACTTTTATTATCATAACAAATATTATATTTATATCTATGGAAAAGTAAACGACGAAACGCATAAAGTTTCCCTGAAAATGTATGTCTGTCGTGATTTCCGAAATCCCTTCTACTTGCAATTCGGTAAGGTACCTATAACTGCTTTGCACCTGGACGCTTCGATCAGCAGGCACACATTTCAAGGACGAGGGGCAGATTTGGAAAACCCAAGTCAAAAAACGTTAATAAAGGTGTAAATAATTTTATTCAGAAATACAATGAGTCACAATATGCCAGAATGTAAGGGAAATGAACGATTAATCGCCAGATGTGCTTTAGACATAGTAAGTTGCTGGTAGATATTTTTCAGATACGAACAACAGAAATTAAAACTGCATCTATTACATCGAATGAATGCAATGCACAAGTAAGATTCACTGTTTCTAAGGAAGAGCAAATCTCTCTGCTCGGTTCCGCCTGTTTTTTTTTTTTTTTTTCTCCTGGCAGTGTTAGTAGCACGTTAAAAGTCATACAAAGTAGAGTGGAAATAATTGATTAAGAGTTAACCGATATGCGCCTCGTGTATGGATCCACAGAATGCAATGGAACATCAGCACTAAGGAGTTAAGCTCAGGTGTTCCTCTAGCGACGGCTATCACATCACAGTAGTTTTGCTTCTGTACAGGGGCGCCCATGAATAACCGGATCCTTTCGTGTTACTGCTTTTTTCGGGTTGCATATTGCAAGCTTTTTCATTGTTTTGAAAGTTTTTTTACAGACACCAAGATAATTATGGTAATAAAGCCGAATGAAACCTAATTACATTGTTACTCTGTAACGATCCACCTGGGAACCACAGGTCTATTATACCAAAATACTCAGAAATGTCCATGAACAACTTTCGAAATTTTGTCGGTGGTGTTTTGGTTCACCCTGTATATAAGCTACTGATTCATTTGAAGAGGAGAGCGTAAGGCCACAAGACGCGCCCTGGAAGAAGATAAACGTTGAAACGGATAAAGGTTTCAGTTTGTATTTTACAAAGCCAATAGGCTACGGATAGTAACAGAAAAGTTTCAGGAATGTGAGGTTTAGATAACGCTGTACACACTTTTTTGTCGAACCATGCAGGAGGTCTATAATAGCATTTAGATTACTCACGCCAACTGTTGTGCCCCGTACTCGTTCGCTAATAAAGTTATGGTCTAAAAGCTTTAAAGCCACTTCAGTTCAGCAAACATAGGAGTATGGTAATTTTCGGCTACAGAGTTAACGATTCGCGTCGTTTGGATGCCTCGGAGAATCGGTGCGAGACGGTAAGACATGACGGGAATGCACAAGTCAACCGCCGGTAAAGCTATCGCCACTCTCTGCATCACTAGCAGAATACCGACCAGTGTTTTGATTTGCAAAGCAGGTTCTCCGCAGAGCGACTACGCCAATTACTGCCTTGGTGCTGGCGCACTAACGCCATCAACGCTTGCTTACGGATTAAGTTCTTCCCAGCGAATCAAGCAGAGGGGCGAGGAAGTGGTATTGTAGACTATAGAATAACCGGTGATCGTCTTATAAAGTCCTATGAAAATATACGAAAGATAATCGTTCTAATCTTATAGCGAAAGACTAAAAGACGTTAGTCGCATTACGAACAGATACAATAAGAACGTGAGGCATCAGATTTTATTGGAACTTAAAGAAACACTCTTTGACCATAAATTATTCACTGGATAATAATTTTACATAAAAGTAATTTCCATGTGAAAAAGTTTGTTTTCAGGCGGTAATAGCCAAAATGTGACAGGAAGTTTTTCCATTTCAGTTAGCAAGGAATACCGTTACACACTGAGAGAAAGCAGTAACAATGGTGACCGTCCAAGCGAAAAACACTGTGCATGCTCTCGCTGTGGAAACATAATCTTCGGTGATAATTCGTTGCCGATACTGGGCAGTACTTAATACTGCCCACTGAACAGTTAATAAAACACACACCAAAAAAAGTTTTGCATCACCCCGTTTTCCAGAACTCCTGAAGATAGAGGTTTACTGTGGATATTGTATCACAGACACAGTCCCTTTGTGTGTTCAGATATGTCACAAAACCCGCCCAAAGATGTAAACCACCATGCATGAGCAGCGCCTATTAGACGGAGGGGTCCGAAGCCGATCAGTTCCAGTCATTCCACCAGGAAGAAGGTACACGGCTCGTGTTGTCTGTAGTTCAACCATGCCTAGAAGGTCAATACCGCGGTTCTATCGCGTCCGCATTGTTACTTTTTGCCAGGAAGGGCTCTCAACAAGGGAAGTGACCAGGCGTCTCGGAGTGAACCAAATCGATGTTGTTCGGGCATGGATGAGATAGGAAGAGACAGAACCTGTCGATGACAGGCGTCGCTCAGGCCGCCCGAGAACTACTACTGCAGTGGATGACCGCTACGGATTTATGGATCGCAGGAATCGTGACAACAACGCCACCTTGTTGAATAATGCGTTTCGTGCAGCTACAAGACGTCTTGTTTTCATTCAAACTGTGCGCAATAGGCTGCATGATGCACAACTTCACCATCGACGTCCATGGCGAGGTCCACCTTTGCAACCACAACGCCATGCAGCGCGGTACAGATGGGCCCAACAACATGCCGAATGGACCGCTCAGGATTAGCATCACGTTCTCTTCATCGGTGAGTGTTGCATATGCCTTCAACCACACAATCGTCGGAGACGTGTTTGGAGGCAACCCCGTCAGACTGAACGCCTTAGACACTGTCCAGCGAGTGCAGTAAGGTGGAGGTTTCCTGCTGTTTTAGGGTGGCATTATGCGGAGCCGACGTACGCCGCTGGTAGTCATGGAAGGCGCTGTAACGGGTGTACGATACGTGAATGCCATCCTCCGACCGATAGTGCAACCATATCAGCAGCATATTGGCGAGTCATTCGTCTTCATGGAGGACAATCCGCGCCCCCGTTGTGTACATCTTGTGAATGACTTACTTCAGATAACGACATCGCTCGACTAGAGTGGCCAGCATGTTCTCCAGACATGAACCCTATCGAACATGCCTGGGAGAGGTTGAAAAGGGCTGTTTATGGACGACATGACCCACCAACCACTCTGAGGGATCTACGCCGAATCGCCGTTGCGGAGTGGGACAATCTTGACCAACACTGTCATGATGAATTTGTGGATAATATGCCACGACGAATGCAGGCATGCATCAATGCAAGAGGACGCGCTACTGGGTATTAGAGGTACCGGTGTATACAGAAATCTGGATCACCACCTCTGAAGGTCTCACTGTATGGTAGTACAACATGCAATGTATGGTTTTCATGAGCAATAAAAAGGGCGGAAATGATGTTTATGTTGATCTCTATTCCAATTTTCTGCACAGGTTCCGTACTCTCGGAACCGAGGTGATGAAAACTTTTTTTGATGTGTGTGTATCGATTGAAATAACTTCAACAAGACCTACTGTGCGCTACATCGTGTGAACGCACGTAGGTGTGACAAACACAATGATGGAAGCGATGCAGCGGACATTGTCCATTAGCCATTGATGAATATTCATCGAACTATAGTTTTGAAAGTATACACCCGACATAAAACGGTAACAGCCAAAGGCATAAGAAGTTCAAAAACAGCAAGAAGTCAAGCCATATGATAACACGAGCAAACGATATTTAAAAAATGCATTTCTTATCTACTACATATACTATTTTAATTGGTGGCCCTGCACCTCTACAAATTAAATCGGGCCTAATGCAATAAATTGTGAAAATCTTACCTACAAATGGGGAACGTTTCAAGCATCTCTGTGAAAAGTTTCCTCGTCTGTCAGAAACAACATTAAAAGAAAGCTACTTCGTTGTATTGCCATTCGGAATTGAATAAAACAATGTCTGTCAGTGATATGGAGTCTTGGGTATCATTCAAGGATGTCGTTACTAAGTTCTTTGGCAGCAAAAATGACTCACATGTTGGAAAAATTCAAGAAGTTAGGCTGATCAGCCCCAGGATTCACTTTTTGAGCCCCTAACAGAATTGACAAAGCTGCTACCTCCCCCTGCTATCTCCCCCCCCCCCCCCTCCATTCGCATTAAACTATCTTTCAGAAATTTTCTCTGCACAAATTTAGCAAAATTTATTTTCTAAGTAGTAGTAGTAGAAGAAGAATGAAGCATTATTTACAAAACCTGCTTAACTGACGTGTATTTCTGAAGAATAGTAGACGCAACAAAGTCTAGATCTCTTTGTTGGTGGCACATGTTGTATATTGATTTTAGTGTGTTGTACAATAAAGAACAGATTTTATTTGCTACTTGTAAATTATTAACACTGCATTAATTATTAATTAGAGGTAAAAGGAAATGAGTTGTAACTGAAAGTTGAAAAAAACTTGTGTTCTATTACACGCTGAAACGCCAAATAAACTGGTATAGGCAAGCGTATTCAAGTACAGAGAGATGTAAACAGGCAGAATACGGCGCTGCGGTCGGCAACGCCTATATGAGACAAGTGCCTGGCGCAGTTGTTACATCGCCTTCTGCAGCTATACTGGCAGATTATCAAGATTTAAGTGAGTTTGAACGTGGTGTTATAATCGGCGCACGAGCGATGGGACACGACTTTTCCAAGGTAGCGACGAAGTGGGGATTTTCCCGTATGATCATTTCCCGAGTGTACCGTGAGTATCAGGTATCCGGTAAAATATCAAATCTCCGACATCGCTGCGGCCAGAAAAAGATACTCGATGGACGGGACCAAATAAGACTGAAGAGAATCGTTCGACGTGACAGAAGTGCAACCCTTCCGCAAGTTGCTGCAGATTTCAATGCTGGGCCATCAACAAGTGTCAGCGTGCGAACCATTCAACGAAACATCATCGATATGGGCTTTCGGAGCCGAAGGCCCACTCATGTACCCTTGATGACTGCACGACCCAAAGCTTTAGTAAGCCTCGCCTGGGTCCGCCAAGACCGACATTGGACTGTCGACGACAGGAAACATGTTGCCTGGTCGGACGAGTCTCGTTTCAAATTATATCGAACAGATGGGCGTGTAACGGGTATGGAGACAATCTCATGAATCCATGGACCCTGCATATCAGCAGGGCATTGTTCAAGCTGGTGAAGGCTCAGTAATAGTGTGGAGGGGGGGGGGGTGCAGTTGGCGTGATATGGGACCCCTGACACGTCTAGATACGACTCTCACAGCTGACACGTACGTAAGCATCGTGTCTGATCACCTCCATCCAGTGATATCCATAGTGCATTACGACGGAATTGGGCTATTCCAGCAGGACAATGCTACGCCCTACACGACATTAGTCGAGTCCATGCCACGTCGTGTCGCAGCACTTCTGCGTGCTCGCGGGAGCCCTACATTATATTAGGCAGGTGTACCAGTTTTTTTTTTTTTTTGCTCTTCAATGTAATTCGCACTGCATTTCCTCGCTTCCAGTGAAGCAACCTCACTGATTAGGTTACTGAAGTGAAGCAGATGTACATTAATTGTACAGGGTAATTAAATTTGGCATATTGCTTTCACCCATGTTCGACCTTGAGCCGATTTTAATCTTCTGTAATTTGGTAAACTGCGTTCACAAGATGATGCAGTCACTAGCAATGCCATAAATAATGTTAAAGCTATTTCGATGTTTGGATAAGCTTTTCTTAAACCATACTGCGAAAAAGCCTTCAAAATATACAACTGGGAAGCGACGGCAGTGCTCTTCTTCAGCTCTTTTCACTGGAACTGGAAATAAACTGTTTACGTAAAACTGCAAAACTGAACCTGTCACTAAGCAGGCAACTTATTGGGATTAAATGTGGAGTCTGGGATTAAATGTGGAGCCCATATAGTTCACAATGCGATCAAAACAGCTTCACATTGTCTCCTTGTGGACTTCGAATGTATCATTGTGAAATTTTACTCGTTTTTTTTTTTTTTTTCATCTACAGCGTTCGAGGGGAAGTCCTCAAAGATTTCTGTGACTCCAACGACACGAGTATCAGAAACTGCTGGGCTACGGTGAACCCAGGAGGCTCGTGCTAATGCCGGCGCCTCAGATTCATGGTTATACCTTTTGCTTGCACAGGCAGCGACTTTCCATCAAACGGCGTTAAAAACTGAAGCACAACGCGTATCTGCTGTAGAATCTACAAAGGAAATTAAGGGTCTCCGATGTAAGTTGGCACGTAAAGCGTGTTCGATTTTTCTTCCTCAGTGCGGTTCCAGGCGCTTCAGTCAGGAACCGCGTGATCGCTACGGTCGCAGGTTCGAATCCTGCCTAGGGCATGGATGTGTGTGATGTTCTTAGGTTAGTTAGGTTTAGGTAGTTCTAAGTTCTAGGGGACTGATGACCACAGATGTTAAGTCCCATAGTGCTCAGAGCCATTTGAACCATTTTCTTCCTCACACCGTCCGTAATCTAATAACAAAATTATAAGAAACCGACGCTGTTGTTTAGGGAGTAGAAACTGCTGCGGCTGAAATTTATTAGACTAGCAAAGAATACTGGATCAGTGGTGTCCGTTCAATGCAGACTCAGAATGGGCAGCCTTGACAAAAGATACTGCATGAGAAGAAATACAGAATGTGACGGATTTGCTGATTACATGAGGATTTCTTAGCAGCGATGAAGGTATAGACGTATTCGATGAGTTTTCGCTTATTTCCAACTAAGTGTCCGCCTCCGTAGCGTAGCGGTAGCGCTTACCACGCAGGGAGCCCGGGTTCGATTCCCGGCAGGGACTGTGTGTTGTGTGTCCTTCACCATCATTTTCATCATCATTGACTCGTAAGTCGCCGATGGGGCGTCACCTAAAAAGGACTTGCAATACGGCGGCCGAACTCCCCCGAATGGCGCTTCCCGGCCAACAATGCCATACATCATTTCATTTCCAACTAAGTCACAGAACGCTGAAAACGTTGCTACTGAAGAACGTTGGGTGGAGTTGTTCACACATTGCCGTGACAACAATCTGAACTGTACAAAATTTCATATAATTGTTGAATATGTTTATGTTTGCCTCGCAGTACTGCACTTGTCAAAAGAGTTTTTTCTCTAATGAATAAAATATGGACAAGTGACAAAACGCAGTTAAGAGTCGCAGATTCGTAAGCCATTTTGATTAGCAAGAATAACATCAACAAATCTTTAGATAAGCCCCATTCCTACTTGAAAACTGGATCCGACATTTTGAAACTGATTTCCTCCGCCAACAAATATAAAGCAAATGCGACTGCAACAATAATGTAATGTTGATTAATTAAAATTATCTATAATTAATACATTGTTGTCATGTTCTAGTTTTCAATAAATTATAAATAGTAAAATAAGTTATTTCCCTAAATTCTGCAAGCGTCCCAACCTGACAAAAAAAAGTCACGTTAATCATGAGCAAAACAATCGTGGCTCTGCGGAATGACACAAAACAGTCACATTGCCGATCACAGGATTAAAGCATCGTAAAGTGCACAATATATTGCACAATCAGCGATTAATGATGCACGTTATAACAGATACACCAGACAGATAAAAGGCTACAGTATCTTTTACATTAAGAATTAGTTATGAGAAAGATTTGCACAAGATGTGAGTTCCATTCGTAGTACGATGACTGAAAGCAAATGTGGCAGGAATTCCTCAGCAATGCTGAGTTCGCCTTTTAAAATAATGCAACTGATTTCGTATACCAAAGTACTGGCTGGAAACCGGAAGCTCGAGTATATTAGAAAAGATAAAAATTAACTGGTGAATGTTGTGCAACTCAGATTAGTGGGATGAAAAGAAAAAAATTAGAAGAGGGCTGAACTGCCAAAGAAAAAAATCTTTCACAACGATACTGAAACCATGAGGTATGAAGTACAAGATGTTGGTATACACACCTGATTACTGGATTTGGCAATTTCAAACTTTCACTGATTCCCATACCTAAAAAAATGGGTAATCTGGAATTTTTTTAAGTGTATAGATCTAAAAGGAGCTACGCCGAAAAATATATGCATTTTATTTACTTTAAACCCTAAGTCTCACCGGAAGACCGGGAGATTTTCACGATGTTGTCCTACATACCTGTATCGCACGTCTCTACAATATGGTAAGCACGAAATGAAGAGCAGAATGATGTCAAAAAGTTGAACGCCTATCTCGTACAAAAGTCGTTTCTCAGATATTATGCGAGTCATGTCTAAGATCAACTTATTTGGACTTTTAGCCATTTACTATAAATGAGTAATGGATTTTCAGTTAGTAATATAGTTTCAGACACAGCTTACATCTGTAGTGTCACGTGAACTAAACGTAACCGTTACTTGCAGTCAGTCTGTAATTCTGTTCACTTTGACTCGCCAGACGTAAATATATGTATAATTATACATATAATAACAATTGTGTACTGCATTAATACGGCGCCGACGCGTCAAAGCCACGTCATTCATGAAGCTAGCAAAGGAAATTGTACTCCACAGTGTCATCACAATAAGTATAAATGAAGTGGCCAAATTTTTAATTACGTATTGAATACGTTGGATGCTTCCACTTAGAGGTATTCCAACCGTGCAGTCATAATTACATATAAATTATTACTTTAGTCGCCGTACAGATAACTTTAATGTTTGCCCGTAAGCACTTGAACCTTTCATTCAGGTTATTAGTCCGAATATGTCGTAAAACCACTGAAAAAAACCACAAAAGTATGAAACTGAAGGAGCTTGTTGATTTCAGATAGCTTTTTCAAATGCGCTTCGTTATAGTTGTTCTCTAACCGATTCACTGTTAACTGATTTATGTTTGCAATGTGTACTCAGAGCAACAACGGAATAATTTCTGCGAGGCTGATTCCAATACTACTATTATTCTACTACTACTACTAATAATAATAATAATAATAATAATAATGATAATAGTAACTTTCCCAGAGTTGATTACATAATGACCAGTCACAATTCACAAAGTACATCTGAGAGGGGTGTCATGTTTACCATACATTTGATAGTAAAACACAGCTGGTAACGTCGAAGATTAAGTCATTTTCGCCAGAAATTCTATACAGTCTTACTTGGTGATCATCACAGAATATAACTACAAATTTTCTGTTGAATCTTAACATCAGTAGAGAACTGCCTTCATCATTCACAAAATTTCACCATTCATTGAAAACTAAAATTGTTTTCCATTTTCCCCTAAAATGGTAACGAGTTTTCACGGAATTATAACGTCGTTTCAGAAAATTAAAACTGTTTTTTTGGTTTATTCACTCTTTAACGTAAGGCATTTTTGCATTATGACTGTTCAAATGATATTAGAATGTGTAATGTTTTTTGCGAAATTATAAATGTCCCTTCTTGTTTTTTGGAGGGATCTGTCTTGAGCAAAACATAATTTTGTCATTTGCTCTATTACCCGGCCATGTTTTGTCGAAGCGGGCTTTATTTTTGTTATTAAACAGGAAAAAAGCTCTTCACTACTTGTACACTTGCAAATTTGAGTTTGTAAGGAAGTATTTACAAATCTGAAAAATAGACAAAGTGTTGTATATAGATCTTGTTAGCACTTGCTGTGGTTCTCCTGACTTTTTATGTTTTACATTACAATTGTTTACCTTCCACAGTCTGTCCATCTAGATCTTAATGTAGAAAAGTCATTTACCTCGAAATTTTACGACTAGGAATGTTGTGGTTAGGTCTAATATTAAATAATCGTTTGTGGAAAATTGTGTGTTCATTTGTGTGTGTGTGTGTGTGTGTGTGTGTGTGTGTATGTATGTGTGCGTGCGTGTGTGTGTTTGGGTGTGTATTTGTTTGCGATGCGTTTCACTTACTTTTCTGGTTACACCATTACCTTCACTGTGAGACACTGCATTATTTTTCTTTCGCTGTCACTGTTCACGAAATACGAAAACAGGACGCCCAACAGTTAAACAATTGAATGTGTTCTGGGTGGGAATTTAGAATATTTGTGAGGTGTATCTGCCACTATATGGGTGCGCGCGCGTTTCTGTGTTTATAGTCTGGTATTATCCAATAGTTCTTTGAGGGTAGAGAATAGAGTTCCATTGCAGAGAGCTGTGTATTTATTTAGAGTTTGTTTTCCTTCAACTATGCCTTTTTGTATTTTTTAGGTTTCTTCAGTTATCAGTTTTTGGGTGGGGTCAATTGATTATCAGTTTTTGTGGGAGTCTATTGCTGCACTCGAAAATTTTTAAGTCAGTGTTGATATTCGTTGGACTGCGTTTCATCTCTGAAATAAGTTTAGCAAATTTAGAATGACAGCTGTTGCTTTTTAATGCTCTTTACTGCTCTACACATCTAGCACTAAAGTTCCTTTTTGCATGTCTTCTATAAACTGATTTGCGGTCCTGGCAAGTCAGTTGCGTTTGTCTGTGTTTGTATTTGTCACTCTTAGTTTTCTATGTATTGAAAATATTCAAGTACAGTAACTGTGTTCACAACAACTAGTAATTGAAGAAAACGACCGAATACAAAAAGCTATAGTCGAAGCAAAACAAACAATAAATGAACACACTGCTCTCTGGCCTTAAATAACCATCAGACAAACACACACACACACAATGGCATAATATAACTCACAATTCTGCCCCCAGAACACATTCAGCTGTTCAACTACCCGCCATCTTGATTTTGTAGCTTGTAAACAGTGGTAGTGGAAGTTAAATCGTGCAGTTTTTCTCAGTGAAGATAATGAAGAAATCGGAAAAAGTAAGTGAAACACACACACGCACGAACTTCTACATGTGATTAATTAATTCTAGGCCTAATCACAATATACCCAGCTGTAAAATTACAACGTAAATAGCGATTCTACATTAAGTTCTATATGGTTGCAGATGGAAGACTTAGAGAGGTAAACAACTGTAATGCAAAACAAAAAAACCAAGGAAAATCACAGCATTCTGTAACAAGGTATGTGTGCTGAACTTTGTCTATTTTTCAAATTTTTAAATCGTTTCTTAAAAACTCAAATTTTTTAGTAAAGAGCATTTTTCCTGTTTAATAGAAAGAGAATAAAAGCCCACTGTTGATGCTGAAACTTCATCAAAATATACCTGAGTAATAGAAGAAAAGAAAAAAAAACGTATTTTCCTCAAGGCAAGCTCCCTCCAAAAACAAATTTATTTGTTAACGGACAGAAGAGCTTCAACCTCAAAATGAATAAAAATTTTTGTCTGAGTACGGGGATACAAAATTAATTTTTCTAGACCTGCAAATTTATCGAACTCATTCATTTTCAGTAATGGGGTATTTCATACAAACATAAGTTAGGAAGTTTTCCCGTGGCTGTTAAAAATGTAAATAATAACGCAGTTCTTTTTAATTTACGGAGCGTTTTTAAGACTTTGCTCCAGCAGTGTTTATCTTAAATACATTGCTCCTGGGACACCGACGATGTTGAAACTGCTAAAATTTTTTAATTTCACCAATTTGATTGTTGATGTTTGGATGGGTTGTCAGTTAGGGGGACCATAACTCACAAATTTCTAGACAAAAATTATCATCGACTGACAAAGTGCACGAATCTAGTTTTCACTTGACTCGTCTTTGGCGTCAGTTCTGTTCACCACTGTGCTCTTACTCCTGGTCGATGATTATTGTTAAACAAAAATATAATATAAAACTCCTAATTACTTTTCATTTCCTCTGTTCTTTGGGCCATGCGTGGGCAAACTTCTAAATTCCTACCAGCGGCATTTCGTACCATAACTTAATTGATGCATATTATTTTTCTCGTACATTCTCTCTTAGGAAATATTAATTACACGGAAAAAGATATTGTACTTGTAATTTACTGTTAACTTCAGAAGTTACTATACCAAAGTGGCACTGAGAAGACATAATAGTTTGCTGTTGATACATCTGGAGTGGACGGAAAAGTGCCGTAAGATGGACAGTAATAAGACTGCAGAAACTCTTCTGTTGCACGAGATCGAAAGACAGTTTTATAATCTTGTAAGAATTATGTATGTGTAACTTACGAGACGCACTAGTTATATTTTATCACTATAACATAGCTAATTAGTGAAAAAAAGTACATTTTGACATTTGCATTCTTTCTACGTTATATGTAAAACCTGTTATGATACACTCATTTTACAATTCAATGCATAAATGACTTACGATTACTTTTCGTAACATTAAATTAAAATTGTTAGCCCCCAGGGAGAATCGAACTCCCGACCCCTGGTTTACAAGACCAGTGCTCTAACCGCTGAGCTATGGAGGCAGACGGCTAAGAGGCCCGTTTGCATGTCTTATCGCCGCTATTCTCTCCTTCCAGTATCGAATCCTTGAAAGTTGGGCATAGTTCCCTCTTTTCCTCTCTTCCACTATAATTTCGCTGTTTCCACTGGTTGTTTAAACACTAGAAGAGACGGATAATCAACGACATTTTTGAAATTTAAAGTCAAGCGTTCTGCAACCAAATGACTGCGTAACTTTGTGAAGTGTATAGCACAGCAGTGGTATTTGCAACACTCAGTACTTCGGTGCCAAGTTCAGTGGAAACATTATTCTGATGATTACTGTCCCATTCGGAGGCAAAGTGTGGGTAGTTATTGTCTGCTTCTTCCATATGACTTGTAATAAACAATATCTTGTTCCGATGACTAGAACAAGAGCAGATAGTGGCCAGTTCAGGTTTACGATCTCCATTGATAAGTAACTAACAACTTTTAACAAAACTACCGAAAATTTACTTCTGCTTCCTGCAGATTATTATTATTTTTATTTCTGTAAAATTTATGTATGTAAATCTAGTGCACTAGACCAGTTTTCTTTACGAACGAAAATGGGAATTGCTTTCGAATGGTGTTAACATCTCTAGGATTACTAAACTCATACACAAGAAACGTTAACTGACATTTATTTTCAAAAATAGTTAATATAATGCAAGTAATAAGACCAAAAACATAAGATCAAAATTAATATAAAACAAATACATATTTATCACGTATACAACATTTCTGTTGTTTTCATCTTATTTCTTCTGCGACCAAAAAGTAACGAAACGAGATCACTATTACTTTTATTATTTGTCGACTTTTTTTCGATCACTTACACATCATGATGTTGGTGCAGACAAAGAAGAAGGCAAGCTATGACCAGAACTTATTACTTAAGGAAATAAATTTCCATTATGAATCCACGATCATTGTGAATAAAACCGACTAGATCGCTTAACACGTCTTTATTTATAACGTCGTTTCGTCTGCTCCCATCTTCAGACGAAAATTTAGATCTTGCAAAACAAGGTTCAGTGCCCGTATCAATAAAAACTATGACACGTCCCGAAAAGGCTTAGGTTCTATTAATACTGGCACTGAACGTTGTTTTGCAGGTCCTGAGTTTTGACCTGATGATGGCAGTAGACGAAATGACACAATAACACATATATTACTTTGACATTTCATTTACAAAATCTAAACAGTATGATGTGTGCTGCCAATGGGTCGATGAGGCGGGTGGGGAAATTGCCTACCTCGTACAGCGCTGTGCTTTCTGGTACCTGACACCACTAAATTCGTCAGAGATACACGTCAGTAACAATCGCTCAGGTAACTCGTGAAAGTGACTCAGTGACACGTTCGTTTTTAATAATGTTATTTATCAGTGCATATTCCGTATCAGTTCTGAAACGCAACATTCGGCGATATTGTTAATAATTGTCCTTGTTTCACTCAGTATCCTAACAAACCTTTGAAGAGGTTAAGTATCTTCCACAATAGACCCGAAAAAGCTTCATCATACTTTTGACATTAACGAGTCCGACACACAACAGTAACTATCTTAAGACTTTTACAGTGCTACACATGGTATGGTTATTATTAGATCTAATACGTTGGCACTGGCTGAGTATCAAAACACTACTACACGAAGGCTTCCGAATACGATTGACGTTTTTCTAATTCATAATTACGTAGTCCAGTGATCGGCAAAATTTGACAGATAAATCGTACTGTCGCTGCTTGAAAATGTTACCTATTCATCCACTTCTACACAACCACTGTTTTCCACACATAATTGTTTGGCAGAGGCTTCATATAACCACTTTATCGACCATTCCACTCTCAAATAACACGTGGGAAAAATGGACGTCGGTCATCTCACCCTGTGTAATTAGGAGTCAACAAAATATTTTCTTATTCGAAGGAGAAAGTTGGTGACTCAAAATGCATGAACTCATCTCGCCGCAACGAAAACCTCCTTTAATTATTGTCACCCCAACTCGCGAATCACATCCGTGACACTCACCCCCCTATCTTACGGTAACACAAAACGAACTGCTCGTTTTTGAACTATTTCG